>NC_081558.1:95262928-95320093 GCF_022355385.1 Mustela nigripes
AAACCCAACACTGGTTTTGGAATAAGAATGAATACTCCTAATATGGTCACAGAGGACAACAAAACATTTCCTTCCACCCCTGTGCCTTAACCACGTGATTGCTCACTTTATATGTTTTATAAAATACGTTTTATATGTTTTATAACATAGTATATTTATATTTTCATTTTTAGGGCTGCATAACATCCCTTTGTACGGAATTACATTTAAACCAGACTTCTCTCTTTTTTCTATTTTACTTTTTAAAAAAATACTAACATATAATGTATTATTAGTCCCAGGGGTACAGGTCTGTGAATCTTCAGGCTTACACACTTCCTGGCACTCACCATAGCACATACCCTCCCCAGTGTCCATAAACCAACCATCCTCTCCCTAACCCCTTTATGCCAGCAACCCTCAGTTTGTTTTGTGAGATTAAGGAGAACACAGGCAGCAACCTATTCGACCTCAGCCACAGCAACATCTTCCTAGGAACATCGCCAAAGGCAAGGGAAGCAAGGGCAAAAATGAACTATTGGGATTTCATCAAGATCAAAAGCTTTTGCACAGCAAAGGAAACAGTTAACAAAATCAAAAGACAACTGACAGAATGGGAGAAGATATTTGCAAACGACATATCAGATAAAGGACTAGTGTCCAAAATCTATAAAGAACTTAGCAAACTCAACACCCAGAGAACAAATAATCGAATCAAGAAACGGGCAGAGGATGTGAACAGACATTTCTGCAAAGAAGACATCCAGATGGCCAACAGACACATGAAAAAGTGCTTCACATCACTCAGCATCAGGGAAATACAAATCAAAACCACAATGAGATATCACCTCACACCAGTCAGAATGGCTAAAATCAACAAGTCAGGAAATGACAGATGCTGGCAAGGATGCAGAGAAAGGGGAACCCTCCTACACTGTTGGTGGGAATGCAAGCTGGTGCAACCACTCTGGAAAACAGCATGGAGGTTCCTCAAAATGTTGAAAATAGAGCTACCCTATGACCCAGCAATTTCACTACTGGGTATTTACCCTAAAGATACAAACATAGTGATCCAAAGGGGCACATGCACCCGAATGTTTATAGCAGCAATGTTCACAATAGCCAAACTATGGAAAGAACCTAGATGTCCATCAACAGATGAATGGATCAAGAAGATGTGGTATATATACACAATGGAGTACTATGCAGCCATCAAAAGAAATGAAATCTTGCCATTTGCGATGACATGGTTGGAACTAGAGCGTATCATGCTTAGCGAAGTAAGTCAAGCGGAGAGAGACAACTATCATATGATCTCCCTGATATGAGGAAGTGGTGATGCAACATGGGGGCTTAAGTGGGTAGGAGAAGAATCAATGAAACAAGATGGGATTGAGAGAGAGACAAACCATAAGTGACTCTTAATCTCACAAAACAAACAGGGTTGCTGGGGGGAGGGGGATTGGGAGAAGGGGGGTGGGGTTATGGACATTGGGGAGGGTATGTGCTTTGGTGAGTGCTGTGCAGTGTGTAAACCTGGTGATTCACAGACCTGTACCCCTGGGGATAAAAATATATGTTTATATAAAAAATATAAAAAATTAAAAAATTATTTAAAAAAAAGAGTCTCTTATAGTTTGCAAACCAGACCTCTCTTAGTGGACATAGTGGTTTGTGACTTATCAGCATTGTCATTCCGTTGCAAATTTGTGAAAAAGGCGGATGCTAACAACAACAACAACAACAAAAACAACAAAACACTTTCCCCAAAAGCATCCCCAAAAGATGTTTCCCCCAGCCTAGAATCACTGAATCAGAATTCCTGGAGCGTGGGGCCTCAGAATTCTCTGTAAGCACCTACAGAAAATTTTGTTTTACACTGAAGTTTAAGATCGCTGACTTTGTTTTCATTAGTGATTGAGAGGTTTGGGAGGTTCAGGTAGCAGGTTGGTTATGCCTTCAGTCAGGGCCCTGATTGCTGGTGATCAAGTTATGAAGAAAACTCAACCTTCCTGGCTACATTCAGCGTTTTTCCTGGTGCAACTGGCTGGTGTCTGCTCTTATGGCTGGGTTTCCTGTGTTTCCAGCTGGGCTTGTGTGGGGTGGGGGGATTCCCATGAGTTGGTGTGACCAAAGGCGAGCACTGTCTGCTTCGTCTGGAGAGTTCTGCTGTAGGGGCTATGCGATGAGGGGGGGAGAAGGGGAGAGTGAGGGCTACCTGGAGACTGCAGTCCCCGAAGTGTGAATGTGGAAGCCCTTGCAACCTACTCAGAGGGTCACAGATGATAGGAGCAACAGCTTTGCTGCTGGTGTTCAGGCAGAAGATAGTGATAGTGGTGCAGAGGTGAGGGGGTTGGGATGGGGAAGGAGCTTGCAGGAACCACTGCTTTGGCCCTTGAAATTTCCAGGCTCGTGGAATAATGGGAGTTTCACTTAGGAGACTGAAAGTGGACATGCCCTGGTGTAACGTACAGATGGATGAGTCTAAAGCTAGCCAGGACACAGGGAGGGCTTTAGAACTGCTGACCTACTCAGTGGGGCTCTGAGCAAGGTGGTACCACTTGGTGTCTGCTGCTTACTTAACTTAAGCAGTTCCACTCTGGAGCTCATCATTGTCCTGTGAATCCTCGCTGCGAACTCCCCTTCCAAGGGAATATTGTCCTGCCCTGAAAGAGAAGCAGTTAGCAGGGTCCTGAAATAGATGCACCCGATTTCCTCTTCTGGTCATCCACTTTATACTTTGGTCATTTCACCTTCTCCGAGCCTCAGTTTCCTTACATGTAAAAGGGAGAGTGCCATCCACTGTGCGGGCTGGTTGTGAGTTAATGTATGTCAAAAGTTGTTGGAACATAGCAAGTCCTCAGTAAATAGTAGCTGTTTACGGTTTATTATGTTTATAATCTGTCTCTCCCACTTGACAATATCAGCGCTGTTCGCCAGCATCTTGAATATCACTTGGCATGTAGCAGCATTGAATGAATGGTAAAAAATACTGTTATCGACATCATCATGATCATCATCCTAAAAGGGAGACTGACCTGTTAGAAAGTACTCTTCCAGGTATTTTTGTGACATATCTATATGGTTCAGGAATGGCTTGCTGGGCACTGGGTCAGGTAATCTTTCATCCTGCGGGTCTTGAGTTTCCTGCAAGAGTTCCCAGGGACCACCAGGGCCACTCATTGGGTTTCCTTGGTGTCAATTAATCTTGCGTAACCAATCATCACGAAAGGCTTGAACCACTGTTTAGGGCGGAATTAGCAACTGTAGCTTCAGGTTCTGGCAAGCATACAGGTTGGTAGTAGACGCGTCATTTTGCATTTTTTTTTAAAGATTTATTTATTTGACAGACAGAGATCACAAGCAGGCAGAGAGGCAGGCAGAGAGAGGAAGGGAAGCAGGCTCCCTGCTGAGCAGAGAGCCCGATGTGGGGCTCGATTCCAGGACCCTGATATCATGACCTGAGCCGAAGGCAGAGTCTTAACCCACTGAGCCACCCAGGCGCCCCAGACACGTCATTTTGAAAAAAAAAAAGTGGAGGTACTTTGGGTACTGGAAGTTAGGTACAAGGTGGACATCAGTGAGTGGGACTCAAGAGTTTCCTCAGCATTAGGCATCAGAGCACTCTGACCCCTTCATTGCTTGATTAGAGACAGTGAGGCCCAGGCCCTGTACTCCTGGTCCTGACACTATCTTGGCATCGGTCTTGTTAGGTCATCTCCGAGAATGCATAATTGGCTTTAAACAAATTTTATTTACATAAATAGTAATACCTGAATACATTAAAAAAAATTGAACGGTATAGGTCTCCCTTCCACTCTCCATCAACCCCCAATTCAGGATTGAGGTAGTAAGATACTTTCTTTGTATTTCTTTGTTTCCTTCCTGGAATGGCAAACTATTGTGGATATTTTTCTGTTAGAGCCTATTGCTACTTGATATTATTATCTGCAAAGTACACGATCTCTTCTGTCTTTTATGAAGAGATCTTTTCAACATGCAATACTTGTGTCTGTATCTTGTTCGGAAATTTTTGATAAATACAAGAAAAAGCAACTTCAAATATCTTTTGTACAGCAACTTCTTTGTCTTTGACAGAAGAAGAATGATTATAGCGGCCCATTTACTTTCTGCTTATCTCATGGTAATTCTGGTATATCTTTATTTCTTGAACACATCACTGAGGAGTGAATGACATTATACAGTTACTGAAGATATTACAATGATTAGATATGATCATGGCCTATGTTATCATAAAATCATTAATACTTTACTATTTAAAGAATGCCCAAATTGACAGTAAAGTAGTTATTTGGGTATTTGGTCTTTTTTAAAGGCTGAGGCTAAATTGCAGGTTTTTTTATTTTTAAATTTTTAAAATAAACATATAATGTATTTTTAGCCCCAGGGGTACAGGTCTGTGAATTGCCAGGTTTACACATTTCACAGCACTCACCAAAGCACAAACCCTCCCCACAGTTATTTTTTTTTAACCAAATGCTCAGGTTTTTCTAAGTGAACATCAATGATTTGTCTCTCTCTGTGTGTATAATTTTAAAATTAATTAGTTATTTAATTTTAAGATTTATTTATTTATTTGAGAGAGAGAGAGAGAGAGCATGCCTGCTCCCAAATAAGGGGAATGGTGGAGGGAAAGAATCTCCAGCAGACTCCACTGCTGAGCCTGCTGGGCAGGGGGGCTCCATGTCAAGACCCATGAAATCACGGCCTGAGCTGAAGTCATCAGTCCCCTACTCCATTGACTGAGCTCCCCAGGTGCCTCTTACTTATTTTATTTTTTAAAAAATTTAGGGTACAAATGGCTTTTATTGTTTGCAAAGGGAAGAGGAAGGGGTGGGGGACGTGGCAGCTATGGCTCCAGGGACAGCTACAGAGACTGACTCCATTACTGTCCTTCCAGGGTTTTTGTATATTAATTTTGGATTCAGATTTTTTATGACATTGTCTTTTTTTTCCAGTTACTTTCTGGGTTTATGATCATATGGTCAGCAAATGGTCTTCTTTTCTTTTTCTTTGCAGTTTTATACATCAGATATCTTTCTCTTTTCTCGTTTTGTTGGCTAGTAATACCAGTACAATGTTAAATACTAGTGGGAAGGTGGCATCTTTTTCTTGTTCTAGACTTGGGTGTGAATGCTCCTGGTATTTGCCTGTTAAGGATAATACTGGCTGTTGCTTAGAAATGAATGTTATGTCGAAGAAGTATCAATATATTTCTGTTTTGTTAATTTTTTAGTGCTTTGTTTTGAAATATTTCCAAATTTATAGAAACATTGCAAAAATAATAAAATAATATCATTTAATCCATCATCAACTTTTTACATTCTGCCACATTTGCTCTATATTCTCTATCTCTCAGAAAGACCACAGGAGATACAAATATATATATATATTCCTTGAATCATTTGAGAGTATGTTGAATTAATTAGGCCTCTTTACCCCATAATATTTCAGTGTATATTTCCTAAAAAAAAATTCTTTTTTTTTCCATTTTATTTTATGTTATTTCCTTTCAGTGTTCCAGAATTCATTGTTTATGTACCACACCCAGTGCTCCATGCAATATGTGCCCTCCTTAATCCCCACCACCAGGCTCACCCAACCCCCCACCTCCCTCCCCTCCAAAACCCTCACTTTGTTTCTCAGAGTCCACAGGCTCTCATGGTTTGTCTCCCCCTCCAATTTCCCCCAACTCACCCTAACAAGAATATTCTTATGTATCTTTACTACAGTCATCAAATTAAGAAAAATTTATCATTGATGCCACACTTTAACAGTCCATTTTCCAATTTTGTCCATTGTACCAATAATGTTTTTTATAATATACTTCTATTTATCTATTTCTATATCTATATTTTAAAAATTTATTTTATTTATTTATGTATTTATTTATCTGTTTTGCCTATAAGATGGAGGTCAGGATCATGTATTGCTTTCAGGTGTCATGTCTCAGGGGGTGAGTTGGGAGGAGGGGCAAAGGAAGGGGGAGAGAGAGAATCTTAAGCAGACTCCATGCACAGCATGGAGCCAACCTGGGGCTCCATCCCAGGACTCTGAGGTCATGACTTGAGTAGAAATCAAGAGTTGGACACTTAATGCCCAAGCCAACCAGGTGCCCTACTTTTTATTTTGATGTAGTCCCAATAGTTTACTTTTGCTTTTGTTTCCCTTGCCTCAGGAGATCTCCTTAGAGAAACATTGCTGTAGCTCTTATAATAATAATTCTTGTCTTAAAGTCCACTTTTCCTCAGTGTTAATATAGTTACTCTAGCTCTCCTCTGGTTATTGTTTGTATGATATATCTCCTACCATTTCAACTCATTTGTTTATTTGAATCTGAAATGTGTTTCTTTAAGACAACAAATAGTTGGATTTTTTTTTAATACAGTGCAACAATTTCTGTCATTTGATTGGGATGTTTAGACTATTTATGTTTATGGTAATTATTGATATGGTTGAATTTACACCTGCCACTTTGATATTTTTTTTTTTAAAGATTTTATTTATTTATTTGACAGACAGAGGTCACAAGTAGGCAGAGAGGCAGGCAGAGAGAGAGAGAGAGAGGGAAGCAGGCTCCCTGCTGAGCAGAGAGCCCGATGCAGGACTCCATCCCAGGACCCTGCGATCATGACCTGAGCCGAGGGCAGCGGCTTTACCCACTGAGCCACCGAGGCGCCCACCACTTTGATATTTATTATCTAATTGCTTCTGTCTTTTTTGTTCCTCTGGTATTCCTTGACTTCTTTTGCATTAAGTAAATAATTATTGGTGTGTCTCATTTTAAAATTCTCTGTTGATTTTTTAACCATATTATTTTGAGCTGTTTGGTTGGGATATAGGAATCACCATATGTATCTTAACTTATTACAGTATGCTTAAGAGTAATACTAACTTAATTTCAATACTACATAAAAATGTTGCTCTAATATAACACTATTCCATCCTTTTAATTCAATACCTTCATCTACATTATATTAATAACATTATGAATCTAGTAATATAATGTTATAATTATTGCATTTTACAGCCATTTCTTTTAAGGAAGTTAAGGGAAGAAATGAGAGAATATATAGCATTTCTTAATAATGGATATTATTTTTTAGAGCAGTTGTAGTTTCATAGCAAAATTGAGGAGAAAGTAGGAGCAGTTCACATATACCCTCTCCCCCCAAATATTATCATCCCATACCAGTATTACCTTTGTTATAATTAATGAATCTACAATGACACATAATTATTACCCAAATTCCATAGTGTACATTAGGGTTCACACTTGGTATTTTACATTTTTGTGGGTTTTGACAAATGTATAATGGCATGTATCTCTGATTATGGTATTGCACTGCTTATTCATTCTGCCTTTCTCCTCTCTAACCCCTGGCAATATCTATTTGATCTCCCTACTGTCTCCATAATTTTGCCTTTTCTGGAATGTTATATATTTGAAATCATAGTTTGCAGCCTATTCAGATTGGCTTCTTTCACTTAGTAGTATGCATTTAAGGTCATTTTACAGCTAGATAACTCATTTGTTTTTAGTATTGAATAATATTACATTGTCTTGGGGCACCTGGGTGGCTCAGTCATTGAGCATCTGCTTTTGATTCAGGTCATGGTTCCAGGGTCCTGGGATCAAACCCTGCATTGGGCTCCCTGCTTGGTGGAGGCCTGCTTCTCCCTCTCCCACTCGCCCTGCTTGTATTCCCTCTCTTACTGTGTGTCTCTCTGTCATATAAATATATAAAAAATCTAAAAAAAATTCCATTGTCTTCTGTGTTGTAGTGTGTTTATCCATTCACCTACTGATGGACATCTTTTTTTTTTAAGATTTTACTTATTTATTTGACAAAGATCACAAGCAGGTAGAGAAGCAGGCAGAGAGAGAGAGAGGGAAGCAGGCTCCCCGCTGAGCAGAAAGCCCGATGCAGGGCTTGATCCCAGGACCCTGAGATCGTGACACAAGCTGAAGGCAGAGGCTTTAACCCACTGAGCCATCCAAACATCCCCTGAGGGATATCTTGATTGCTTCCAAATATCAGCAATTTTAAGTAAATCTGCTATAAATGTCTGTGTGCAGGATTTAAAAATTTTTTTTAATTTTTCATTTTTAACAGTAAAAATTATTATTTTTGTTAACATATAATGTATTATTTGCCCTGGGGGCACAGGTCTGTGAATTGTTAGGCTTACACACCCCAACTCTGCCTCTCAAATTATACTGAGCGAAATAAGTTAATCAGAGAAAGACAATTATCATATGATCTCCCTGATATGAGGAATTTGAGAGGAGTTGACCTATTTTTATTGATTTTGAGGGAGGTTCTTTGTGCCTCCTGGATTTTAATGCCCATTTCCTTCACTAAATTAGGGAATTTCTCCACTATAATTTGCTTCAATACACCTTCTGCTCCTCTCTTTCTTCTTCTTCTGGGACCCCAATTATTCTAATATTATTTCATCTTATGGTATCGCTTATCTGTCAAATTCTCCCCTTGTGATTCAATATTCGTTTATCTCTCTTTTATCGGCTTCTTTATTTGTCTCCTTCCCAATACCATCTTGTTTCACTTTTCCTTCCCTACCCCTAACCCCCCACTCAAATTCTCAAATTCCTCATATCAGGGAGATCATATGATAATTGTCTTTTTCTGATTGACTTATTTTGCTCAGCATAATACCCTCTAGTTCCATCCACATTGCTGCAAATGGCAAGATTTCATTTCTTTTGATGGCTGCATAGTATTCCACTGTATATATATACCACCTCTTTTTTAAAAATTAAAAATTATTTTTTTATTTTTTTATAAACATATAATGTGTTTTTATCCCCAAGGGTACAGGTCTGTGAATTGCCAGGTTTACACACTTCACAGCACTCACCATAGCACATACCCTCCCCAATGTCCATAACCCCACCCCCATCTCCTGACCCCCACCAGCAACCCTCAGTTTGTTTTGTGAGATTAAGAGTCACTTATGGTTTGTCTCCCTCCCAATCCCATCTTGTTTTATTTATTCTTCTCCTACCCCCCTAACCCCTCACGTTGCATCTCCACTTCCTCATATCAGGGAGATCATATGATAGTTGTCTTTCTCCGATTATTTCACTAAGCATGATACCCTCTAGTTCTATCCATGTCATCGCAAATGGCAAGATTTCATTTCTTTTGATGGCTGCATAGTATTCAATTGTATATATATACCACATCTTCTTTATCCATTCACCTGTTGTTGGACATATAGGTTCTTTCCATAGTTTGGCTATTGTAGACATTGCTGCTATAAACATTCGGGTGCATGTGCCCCTTCAGATCACTACGTTTGTATCTTTAGGGTAAATACCCAGTAGTGCAATTGCTGGGTCATAGGATAGTTCTATTTTCAACATTTTGAGGAACCTCCATGCTGTTTTCCAGAGTGGTTGCACCAGCTGGCATTCCCACCAACAGTTTAGGAGGGTTCCCCTTTCTCTGCATCCTTGCCAGTATCTGTCATTTCCTGACTTGTTAATTTTAGCCATTCTGACTGGTGTGAGGTGGTATCTCATTGTGGTTTTGATTTGTATTTGCCTGATGCTGAGTGATGTTGGCCATCTGGATGTCTTCTTTGCAGAAATGCCTGTTCATGTCTTCTGCTCATTTTTTGATTGGATTATTTGTTCTTTGCTCCACCTCTTAAAAAAAAAGATTTTATTTATTTATTTGACAGACAGAGATCACAGGTAAGTGGAGAGGCAGGCAGAGAGAGAAGAGGAAGCAGGCTCCCCACTGAGCAGAGAGTCCGATGCGGGCCTTGATCACAGGACCCTGGGATCATGACCTGAGCTGAAGGCAGAGGCTTTAACCCACTGAGCCACCCAGGTGCCCCAACCTCTTCTTTATCCATTCATCTGTTGATGGACATATAGCTTCTTTCCATAGTTTGGCTATTGTGGACATTGCTGCTATAACATTTGGGTGCATGGCCCCTTAGGATCACTACATTTTTATCTTTAGGGGAAACACCCAGTAGTGCAATTTCTGGGTTGTAGGGTAGCTCTATTTTCAACTTTTTGAGGAACCTCCATGCTGTTTTCCAGAGTGGCTGCACCAGCTTGCATTCCCACCAACAGTGTAGGAGGGTTCCCTTTTCTCTGCATCCTCTCTGACATCTGTCATTTCCTGGCTTGTTAATTTTAGTCATTCTGACTGGTGTGAGGTGGTATCTCATTGTGGTTTTGATTTGTATTTCCTTGATGCTGAATGATGTGGAGCATTTTTTCATATGTCTGTAGGCCATCTGGATGTCTTCTTTGTGTAAATGTCTGTTCATGCGCTCTGCCCATTTCTTGATTTGGTTATTTGTTCTTTGGGTGTTCAGTTTGATAAGTTCTTTATAGATTTTGGATACTAGCCCTTTATCTAATATGTCATTTGTGAATATCTTCTTCCATTCTGTCACTTGTCTTTTGGTTTTGCAGAAGTTTTGATCCTGATGAAGTCCCAATAGTTCATTTTTTCCCTTGCTTCCCTTGCCTTTGACAATGTTTCTAGGAAGAAGTTGCTGTGGCTGAGGTCAAAGAGGTTGCTGCCTGTGTTCTCCTCCAGGATTTTGATGGATTTCTGTCTCACACTGAAGTTTTTCATCCGTTTTGAGTCTATTTTTTGTGTTTGGTGTAAGGAAATTGTCCAACTTCATTTTTCTGCATGTGGCTGTCCCAATTTTCCCAACACCATTTGTTGAAGAGACTGTCTTTTTTCCATTGGACATTATTTCCTGCTTTGTGTAAGATTAGTTGACCATAGAGTTGAGGGTCCATTTCTGGGCTCTCTATTGTGTTTCATGATCTATGTGTCTGTTTTGTGCTAGTACCATACTGTCTTGATGATGACAGCTTTGTAATAGAGCTTGAAGTCTGGAATTGTGATGCCACCAACTTTGGCTTTCTTTTTCAACATTCCTCTGGCTATTCGGAGTCTTTTCTGGTTCCATACAAATTTTAGGATTATTTGTTCCATTTCTTTGAAAAAAAGTTGGTGTATTTTGATAGGGATTGCACTAAATGTATAGATTGCTCTGGGTAGCATAGAAATTTTCACAATATTTTTTCTTCTAATCCATGAGCATGGATATTTTTCCATTTCTTTGTGTCTTCCTCAATTTCTTCCATGAGTACTTTATAGTTTTCTGAGTACAGATTCTTTGCCTCGTTGGTTAGGTTTATTCCTAAGGTATCTTATGGTTTTGGGTGCAGTTGTAAATGGGGTCGACTCCTTAATTTCTCTTTCTTCTGTCTTGCTATTGGTTTATAGAAATGCAAACTGATTTCTCTGCATTGATTTTATATCCTGATGCTTTACTGAATTCCTGTATGAGTTTTAGCAGTTTTGGAGTGGCGTCTTTTGGGTTTTCCACATAAAGTATCATATCATCTGCAAAGAGTGAGAGTTTGACTTCTTCTTTGCTGATTTGGATGCCTTTTATTTCTTTTTGTTGTCTGATTGCTGAGGCTAGGACTTCTTGTTCTATGTTGAATAGCCGTGGTGATAGTGGACAACCCTGCTGTGCTTCTGACCTTAGGGTCAGTTTTTTCCCATTGAGGGTGATATTCACTGTGGGTTTTTCATAGATGGCTTTGATGATATTGATGAATGTACCCTCTATCCCTACACTGTGAAGAGTTTTGATCAAGAAAGGATTCTGTACTTTGTCAAATGCTTTTTCAGCATCTATTGAGAGTATCGTATGGTTCTTGTTCTTTCTTTTATTAATGTATTGTATCACATTGATTTCTGGATGTTGAACCAAGCTTGCATCCCTGGAATAAATCCCACTTGGTTGTGGTGAATAATCTTTTTAATGTACAGTTGGATCCTATTGGCTAGTATTTTGGTGAGAATTTTTGCATCTGTGTTCATCAAGGATATTCGTCTGTAATTCTCCTTTACGTTGGGGGTGTTTGTCTGGTTATGCTGGCCTCATCAAATGAGTTTGGAATTTTTCCTTCCATTTCTATATTTTGGAACAGTTTTAGGAGAATAGGTAACGTTTTAAATGTTTGGTTGAATTACCCTAGGAAGCCATCTGGCCCTGGACTCTTGTTTATTGGGAGATTTTTGATGACTGCTTCAATCTTCTTACTGGTTATGGGTCTGTTCAGGTTTTCTATTTCTTCCTGGTTCAGTTTTGGTAGTTTATATGTCTAGGAATGTATCTACTTCTTCCACATTGTCAAATTTGCTGGCGTATAGTTGCTCATAATATGTTTTTATAATTGTTTGTATTTCTTTGGTATTGGTTGTGATCTCTCCTCTTTCATTCATGATTTTATTAATGTGGGTCCTTTCTCTTTTATTTTTGATAATTCTGGCCAGTGGTTTATCAATCTTATTAATTCTTTCAAAGAATGAGCTCCTTGTTTTGTTGATCTGTTCTATTGTTTTTGTTTGTTTGTTTTTGTTTCTATTTCATTGATTTCTGCTCTGATCTTTATGATTTCTCCTGCTGGGTTTAGCCTCTTTTTGCTGTTCTTTAACACTTTAGGTGTAGGGTTAGGTTGTATACCTGAGACCTTTCTTCTTTCTTGAGAATGGCTTGTATTGTTATATACTTTCCTCTCCGGACTGCCTTTGCTGTGTCTCACAGATTTTGAACCATTGTGCTTTCTTTCTTTCTTTTTTTTTTTTTTTTAAAGAATTTATTTATTTATTTGACAGAGATCACAAGTAGGCAGAGAGGCAGGCAGAGAGAGAGAGAAAGGGAAGCAGGCTCCCTGCTGAGCAGAGAGCCCGATGCGGGACTTGATCCCAGGACCCTGGGATCATGACCTGAGCCGAAGGCAGCGGCTTAACCCACTGAGCCACCCAGGCGCCCTGAACCATTGTGTTTTCATTATCATTTGTTTCCATGAATTTTTTCAATTCTTCTTTAATTTCCTGACTTACTCATTCTTTTTTTTTTTTTAAAGATTTTATTTATTTATTTGACAGAGAGAGATCACAAGTAGACAGAGAGGCAGACAGAGAGAGAGAGAAAGGGAAGCAGGCTCCCTGCTGAGCAGAGAGCCCGATGCGGGCCTCAATCCCAGGACCCTGAGATCATGACCTGAGCCGAAGGCAGCGGCTTAACCCACTGAGCCACCCAGGTGCCCCTATTCATTCTTTAGTACGATGCTCTTTAGCCTCCATTATTTGAGTTTTTTCCAACTCTCCTCTTATTATTGAGTTCTGGCTTCAGAGCATTGTGGTCTGAAAATATGTAGGGAATGATCCCAATCTTTTGGTAACAGTTGAGACCTGATTTGTGAGCCAGGATGTGATCTTTTCCTGAGACTGTTCCATGTCCAGAGAGAAGAATGTGTATTCTGTTGCTTTGGGATGGAATGTTCTGAATATATCTGTGGTGTCCCATCTGATTCAGTGTGTCATTTAAAGCCTTTATTTCCTTGTTGATCTTTTGCTTGGATGATCTGTCCATTTCAGTGCGAGGGTGTTAAAGTTCCCTACTATTATTGTATTATTGCCAGTGTGTTTCTTTGATTTTATTATGAAATGGTTTATATAGTTGTCTGCTCCCATGTTAGGGGCATAGATATTTAAAATTGTTAGATCTTCTCATTGGACAGACACTTTGAGTATGATATCGTGTCCTTCCTCATCTCTTATTATAGTCTTTGGCTTAAAATCTAATTCATCTAATATAACGATTGCCACCCCAGCTTTCTTTTGATGTCCATTAGCATTGTAAATTGTTTTCTACCCCCTCACTTTAAATCTGGTGGTGTCTTTCGGTCTAAAATGAGTTTCTTGTAGACAGCGTATTGATGTTTTTTTTTTTTTAATCCATTCTGATACCCTGTGTCTTTTGATTGGGGCATTTAGCTTATTTACATTCAGGGTAACTATTGAAAGATATGAATTTAGTGCCATTGTATTGCCTGTAAGGTGACTGTTACTGTATATTGTCTCTGTACCTATCTGGTCTACTACTTTTTTAGGCTCTCTCTTTGCTTAAAGGACCCTTTCTATATTTCCTGTAGGGTTCATTTTGTGTTTGCAAATTCTTTTACTTTTTGTTTGTCCTGGAAGCTTTTTATCTCTCCTTCTATTTTCAATGATAGCCTAGCTGGATATAGTATTCTTGGATGCATGTTTTTCTCATTTAGTGCTCTGAATTTATCATGCCAGTTCATCCTGGCCTGCCAGGTCTCTGTGGGTAAGTCTGCTGCCAATCTAATACTTCTTCTATTGTATGTTACAGACTTCTTGTCCTGAATGCTTTTAGGATTTTCTCTTTGTCACTAAGACTAGTAAGATTTACTATTAGATGATGGGGTGTGGACCTATTTTTATTGATTTTGGCAGGGGTTCTCTGTGCCTCCTGGAGTTTGATGCTTGTTCCCTCTGCCATATTACGGAAATTCTCTACTATAATTTGCTCCAATATGCCTTCTGCCCCCCTCTCTCTTTTTTCTCCTTCTGGAATCCCAATTATTCTATGTTGTTTTGTCTGAGGTATAACTTACCTGTCAAATTCTCCTCTTGTGGTCCAGTAGTTGTCTCTCTTTTGCTTAGCTTCTTTATTCTCCATCATTTGGTCTTCTATATCACTAATTCTCTCTTCTGCCTCATTTATCCTAGCAGTAAGAGCCTCCATTTTTTATTGCACTTCATTAATAGCTTTTTTGCTTTCATCTTGGTTAGATTTTAGTTCTTTTATTTCCCCAGAAAGGGATTTTATTTATCCAGAAAGGGTTTCTCTAATATCTTCCTTGCCTTTTTGAGCCCAGCTAGCACCTTGAGAATTGTTGTTCTGAACTCTAGTTCTGACACATTACCAATGTCAATATTGATTAGTATCAGTAATGGCTCTTCTTTTTTTTGTGGTGAGTTTTTCCGCCTTGTGATTTTATCCAGATAAGAATATAGGAAGAAGGACGCCTGGGTGGCTTAGTGGGTTAAGCCGCTGCCTTTGGCTCAGGTCATGATCTCAGGGTCCTGGGATCGAGTCCCGCATCGGGCTCTCTGCTCAGCAGGGGCCTGATTCCCTCTCTCTCTCTCTGCCTGCCTCTCCATCTACTTGTGATTTCTCTCTGTCAAATAAATAAATAAAATCTTAAAAAAAAAAGAATATAGGAAGAAGAGAATACAATACTAAAAGGGTGGCAAGTATCCCAGAAAAATGTACACTAACCAAATCAGAAGAGATCCAAAACTTGGGGGAGAAGAAAGGCAGAATAAAGAAATAAAACTTAAAATCTATCTATCTATCTATCTTAGACTGATGAATAGAACAGAGCCACCCACTTGAATTTGGGTGTATTTTGGTCTCTCAAAGGAAACTACCACCTAAAATTTATTTTTTAATTTTTAAAAATTGTTTTTATTTTCAGCATATCAGTATTCATTGTTTTTGCAACACACCCAGTGCTCCATGCAATCCGTGCCCTCTCTTAATACCCACCACCTGGTTCCCCCAACCTCCCACCCCCCGCCCCTTTAAAGAAAGAAAAACTTATATATATAGAAAAATAAGTGTAAACATGATGAAAGGATGGAATATGAATGTAAAGATGAAATTTAAAAATTCTAGAAAGGAATTGATCATGAAGTTGAAGATCAATTCCCTTTTTTAAGAATGGTCAAATAATCCTCAACAAAGCAGGAAAAAATATTACAGTGGAAAAAAGACAGTCTCTTTAATAAATGGTGCTGGGAAAATGGGGCAGCTATGTGTAGAAGAATGAAATGCAACCATTCCCTTACATCATACACAAAGTTAAATTTGAAATGTATAAAGGACCTCAACGTGAGGCAGGAATCCATCAGAATCCTAGAGGAGAACATAGGCAGTAACCTCTTTGACATTGCCCACAGCAACTTCTTTCAACATATGTCTTCAAAGGCAAAGGAAACAAAAGTGAAAATGAACTTTTGGGACTTCATCAAGATCAAAAGCTTTTGCACAGCAAAGGAAACTGTCAACAAAACAAAGAAGCAACCCATAGAATGGGAGAAGTTATTCACAAATGACAGTACAGACAAAGGGCTGATATCCAGGATCTATAAAAAACTTCTCGAACTCCACACATCCAAAACAGATAATCATGTCAAAAAATGGGCAGAAGGCATGAACAAACACTTCTCCAATGAAGACATACAAATGGCTATCAGACACATGAAAAAATGTTCATCATCACTAGCCATCAGGGAGATTCAAATCAAAACCACATTGACTTACCACCTTACACCAGTTAGAATGGTCAAAATTAACAAGACAGTAAACAACATGTGGTGGAGAGGATGTGGAGAAAGGGGAAAGCTTTACACTATTGGTGTGAATGCAAGTTGGTGCAGCCACTTTGGAACACAGTGTGGAGATTCCTTAAGAAATGAAAGATAGAGCTTCCTTATGACCCTGCAATTGCAGTATTGGGTATTTATTCCAAGATACATATGTAATGAAATAAGGGCCATCTGTACCCCAATGTTCATAGCAGCAATGTCCACAGTTGACAAACTGTGGAAAGAACCAAGATGACCTTCAATGGATGAAAGAATGAAGAAGATATGGTCCATATATACTATGGAATATTATGTCTCCATCAGAAAGGATGAATACCCAACTTTTGTATTAGCATGGACAGGACTGGAGATTATGCTGAGTGAAATAAGTCAAACAGAGAGAGTCAATTATCATACAGTTTCACTTATTTGTGAAGCATAAGGAATAACATGGAGGACATGGGGAGATGGAGAGGAGAAGTGAGTTGAGGGAAATTGGTAGGGGAAATGAACCATGAGAGACTGTGGATTCTTAGAAACAAGCTGAGGGTTTGGGTGAGGGGTGGGATGTTGGGTGAGCCTGGTGATGAGTATTATGGAGGGCACCTTTTGCATGGAGCACTGGTTGTGGTGCATAAGGAATGAATTCTGGAACACTGAAAAGAAAAAAAATAAAAATTAAAAAAAAGGAATTGATATGATAAGTTGGTTGGAAAAGGCAAAAAAAAAAAAAAAAAGAATATGTCCAGGCTGGAGAGTAGAACAAAGTCATGGGCTAGATTAGGGTATATTTTGATCTATTAGAAGAAATTTTATCCCAAAATTAAAAAAAAACTCTATATGTATACAAAAAATAAGGTTCAATACAATGAAGGGATAAAATATGATTATAACAATGAAGGCTTAAAATATATATATATCTTAAGAAAGGCATTGTTAACATAAACTAGTTAAAGAACACTAAAAGAGGAAAGAGGAAAAGTTAAAAAAATAGTGTAAGAAAAGAATTTTTAAAAATTTAACTTTGCAAGACTAAAGGATCATGGGGAAAAAGCCATGAATTCTAGGTGTTACTCTCCCCTAGCTCTGGAGTTCTGCTGTTCTCCTTGATTGGTGAGCTTGGTCTTGGCTGGATGTTCTTGCTGATCTTCTGTGGGAGGGGACTGTTGAAGTGATTCTCAAATGTCTTTGAGGCAGAATTGCACTGCCCTTGCCAGGGACTGGGCTAAGGAATCTGTTTGGGTTCCCTCTTGGGACCTTTTGTTTCCTGAACGCTTTCCCTAGAGCTTTGGAGAATGGGAATGAAAATGGAAGCCTCCCAATCTCTGGTCTGTAGGAGCCGAGAGCTCGGGGCCCCAATCCTCAGTGCACCCTCAGAGATAAGCAATCACTCTTGTCTCCCTGGTCTCTGGCTGCACTCCAAGATCACCCAGCCTGTGACCGAGCATTTCTGTGTCTGGCACTTGGCCCTGTTTGGAGTCTCCACACCCAGCATATTCCTGCTGTTCTGCTCCTCCTGGAAAAAGAAGGTGAGTCTCCCCGGATCTGCCACTTGTGGGGTCCCTGCTCAATGAGCAGTGGCCCAGCTGTGCCTTGGATCATGGCTTAAGGTAACCGTGAGCTGAGAGCTCACTTTATGGCTCTGTCTCTCTAGTCAGCTTCCCCACTCCATTACTGGCAAATGTGGCACACTCAGACACCCCCCCCCCCATCTTTCTGTGACCCCGTGGGACCTGAGACCACACTGTCCCCACGAGGGCTCCAACCCTGCTTAGCCTCTGGAGTGATGTCCCTCAGTGGAGCAGACTTCTAAAAGTTCCGATTTTGTGCTCCACTGCTCTGCTGCTTGCTGGGAGCTGGCCCCTCCCCCACAGTCTATCTTCCCATCTTTTGGGATTCACTTCTCCACACATCCTACCTTTCAGAAAGAGATCAATTTTCTGTTTCTAAAATTGCTGTTCTTCTTCTCTTCTATCTCCTGTTGAGTTTGTAGGTGTTTGGAATGGTTTGATACCTACCTAGCTGAACTCCTGGTTTCTGATGCCATTTCCATCTGCTACTCCTATGCCAGCTTGTCTCTGCCCTCTTTTTGTAATATCTTTGCTTGGTTTTGGTATTATGTTAATGAAGGCTTCATAAAATGAGTTAGGAAGTATTCCTTTGGCTTCTCTCTTCCAGAAGAAATTATAGAGAATTGGTATAATTTCTTCCTTACATTTTTGGTAGGACCCACTGGTAAACCCATCTGGGCCTAGTGCTGTCATTTTGGGAAGGTAATTATAGATTTGATTTCTTTTATAGATGCAGGCCTATTCAGATAGTCTATTTCTTTTTTGGGGGGTTGGCAGATTGTGAGTTTTGGCTGACTGTGTCTTTTGAGGGATTTGTTTAATCTTGGTCATCAAATTTGTGGGCATAGAGTTGCTGATAATCCTTCTTTATTATTCTTTTAATATCCATGAGCTCTGTAATGATTGTCCCTTCTTTAATTTCTGGTATTAGTAATATGTATCTTGTTTCTTTCTTTTTTTTTCTTAGCTTTGCTAACAAGGTTTATCTATTTTATTACTTTTTCAGAGAACCAGCTTTTGGGCTTATTTTCTCTATTGACTTATTTTTTTTTTCATTTTCAAAATGGAATTTATTTCTGTAATAAAGAATTAAATATGGCTGTGAAAGTAGAAAATAATATTGAAAAATATTTAAAATGTGCAATAGTAATTTTAGAATAAAGGCAGTTAACCACTAGAGTCCATGCTCAACTTCTACTTGAAAGACTGACCCTATTTTTAATTTCACTGATCTCTGCTCCAATTTTTATTTTTTTCTCTGTTTACTTTGGATTTAATTTGCTCTCCTTTATTAAGTTTTCTGAATGTAAGACTAGATTTTGGGTTTTAGATCTAGCATATGCATTCAACTTCTTGCTAGACAGATCTCCAAAGGCAAGGGAAACAAAAACAAAAATGAACTGTTGGGACTTCATCAAGATCAAAAGCTTTTGCACAGCAAAGGAAGCATTCAACAAAACCAAAAGACAACTGACCGATGGGAAAAGTTATTGGTAAATGACATGTCAGATAAAGCTAGTATCCAAGATCTATAAAGTACTTCTCAAACTGAACACCCAAAAAACAAATGATCCAATCAAGAAATGGGAAGAAGACATGAACAGACATTTATGCCAGGCAGACATCCAAATGGCCAAGAGACAGATGAAAAAATGTTCCACATCACTTGGCACTAGGGAAATACAAATAAAAAACACAAGATAGCACGTTATACCAGTAAGAATGGCTAAAGTTAACAAGATAGGAAACAACAAATGTTGGGAAGAATGTGGAGAAAGAGGAATACTCTTACATTCTTGGTGAGAATACAAACTGGTGCAGCCTCTCTGGAAAACAGTATGAAGGTTCCTCAAAAAGTTGAAAATAGAGTCACCCTATAACCCAGTAAGTGCGCTACTAGGTGTTTACCCCAAAGACACAAATGTATTGATCCGAAGGGACATATGCACCCCAATGTTTATAGCAGCAATGTCCACAACAATAGCCAAATTGTAGAAAGAGCTGAGATGCCCATTGACAAATGAATGGAGAAAGAAGATGTGGTATACATATACAATGGAATATTACTTAGCCATAAGAAAGGATGAATACTTACCATTTGCATCAGTGTGGATGGAACTGGAGGGTTTTATGCTGAGTGAAATAAGTCTGTCAGAGAAAGATAATTATCATATGATATCATTCATATGTGAAATATAGGAAACAGCACAGAGGATCATAGGGGAAGGAAGGGGAAACTGAATGGGAAGTCATAAGAGAGTGAGAAAAACCATGAGAGAATCTTAACTATAGGAAACAAACAAGGTGCAGAAGGGGAGTTGGGTGAGGGGATGGGGTAGCTGGGTGATGGCCATTAAGGAGGGCATGTGGTGTGATGAGCACTGGATGTTATATGCAACTTATAAATTGTTGAACAGTACATCTGAGACTAATGTACTACTATATGTTGGCTAATTGAATTTAGATTAAAAGATAAAAAAAGAATAACACGCATTCAATGCTATAAATTTCTGTCTACCACATTTGTTACTGTTTTTTAGTTATTGTTTTTGCTCTTTGTTCATATTTTTGTTTTCCATTCTTTTTTAAACCTTTTGTTGTTTTAATTGAGGATTTTATATTTCATTTTCTTTCTTTTCTTAGCATATCAATTATGTTTTTTTCTTTTTGCTTTTAAAATGGTTATCCTAGAATTTTCCATCTGCAACTATTCCAAGCCCACTTTCAAATGATGCTGTAACACTTCACAGGTTGTAGAAATACGTTATAATACCCAAATATTTATAATTCCTTCCTCTTAACCCTTGTATAATTGCTGTCATTCATCCCACTTACATGTAAGGCATAATCATTGAATACATTACTGGTATTATTATTTTGAACAAACTGTTATCTGTTAGATTAATTGAAAATAAGAAAAACGAAAGTTTTTTTTTTTTTTATTGTATCTCCCCTTATTTCTTCTCCAGTGTTCTTTATGCAGATCCTTATTTTCTTCATGTAGATCCACCTTTGTGGATCATTCTCCTTCTCTCTAAAGGGCTTTCAACATTTTTTGCGAGGCAGTTCTATTGCAACAAATTCCCTCAATTTTTTTTAAGATTTTATTTATTTATTTGACAGAGAGAGATCACAGTAGACAGAGAGGCAGGCAGAGAGAGAGAGAGAGGGAAGCAGGCTCCCTGCTGAGCAGAGAGCCCGATGCGGGACTCGATCCCAGGACCCTGAGATCATGACCTGAGCCAAAGGCAGTGGCTTAATCCACTGAGCCACCCAGGTGCCCAAATTCCCTCAATTTTTGTCTGAGAAAGTTTTTATTTTAAAGTAAGCTCCACATGTGAAGCTCAATGTAAGGCTTGAACTCATGACCCTGAAATCAAGACCTGAGAAGTCAAGTGTGGGATGCTTAACTGACTGAACCACCAAGGTGTCTCTCTCCTTCATTTTTGAAGGTTAATTTCATATAATACAAAACTCTAGGTTGATTTTTTTCTCTCTATACTTAAATATTTCACTATACCCTTCTTGCTTGCATGGTTTCTGGGTGAAGTCAAATGTAATTCTTCTTTTTACTTCTCTGTAGGTGAGCAGTGTTTTTCCTCAGGCTGCTTTCAAGACTTTTTCTCTTTGATAATTTGTAGTTTGAATATGATATGGCTATGTGTAGTTTTTTAAAATTTATTTTTTAAATTATTTTTTACATTTATTCTGCTCAGCATTTTCTGAGTTTCTGGATGTATGGTTTCATGTCTTATGTGAATTTGGGAAGAATTCTCAATAATATTATTTCAAATATTTTATTCCATTTCTTTCTTCTCCTTCTGGTATTTCCATTATGTGTATTTTATGCCTTTTGTAGTTATCTCACAGTTTTTGGATATTCTGTTATAGTAATTTCAGGTATATCTGTTTTGTCTTATTTTCTGGTCTTTTTTTTCTGTTTTATTTTCAGTTTTGGATTTCTATTGTTATATCCTCAAGCTCAGAGATTTTTTTTTCTCAGCTGTGTCCAATCTATTAATGAATTCATTAAACACATCTGAGCCATTGCTTTTTTTAAAGGATTTTTAAAAAAATCCCAGTATTGCTAACATAGTGTTATATTACTTTCAGGTATAAAATATAGTGATTCAACAATTCTGTACATTACTCAGTGTTTATCATGATAAATTTACTCTTTAATCCCCATCCCCTATTTCACTATCCCCTCATCCTACCTCCCCTCTCATAACCATCAAGTTGTTATCCATAGTTGAGAGTCATAGTTGGTTTCTCTCTCTTTTATTCTCCTTTGATCATTTGTTTTGTTTTTTTAATGTCCACATATGAGTGAATCATATGGTATTTGTCTTTCTCTGACTGACTTATTTCATTTAGCATTATACTATTTTTGTTCCATTCATGTTGTTGCAAATGGCAAGATTTCATTCTTTTTAATGGCTGAATAATACCCCATCATATGTATGTATATACATACATTTATATGTATACACGCACACACACACATGCACACACACACACACACACACACCCCACATCTTTATCCATTCATCTATCAGTGGACCTTAGGCTGCTTTCATAATTTGGCTGTTGTAAATAATGAAGCAATAAATATAGGGGTGGCCTGTTTCCCTTTGAATTAGTGGGTTTTTTTTTTGTTGTTGTTGTTTTTGTTTATTTTTTGTATTTTGTATATATCCAGTTGTGTGATTACTGGATTTAGGGTAATCCTATTTCTAACTTTTCATTGCTGGTATTCGGTCTGTTCAAATTTTCTTTTTTAAAAAAAATTTTTATTTTTTATAAACATATAATATATTTCTATCCCCAGGGTACAGGTCTGTGAATCGCCAGGTTTACACACTTGGGCATTGGAAAGGGCATGTGCTATGGTGAGTGCTGTGAAGTGTGTAAACCTGTTCAAATTTTCTATTTGTTCTTGCTTCAGTCTTTGTAGGTTGTATGTTTCTAGGAATTTATCCATTTCTTCTAGATTGTTAAGTTTGTTGGCATATGATTTTTCATACTATTCTTTTACAATTGTTTGTATTTCTGTGGTGTCATTTGTTATTTGTCATCTTTCATTTGTAAGGATTTTGTTTATTTGAACCCTCTTTCCTCTCTCTCTCTCTCTTTTGATGAATTCGGCTAGAGGTTTATCAACTTTGTTGCTGTTTTCAAAGAATCAGGTCCATTTATCTGTTCAATTGTTTTGTTTGTTTTTAGTTTTTAAACATTTATTTCTGGGGCACCTGGCTGGCTCAGTCAATAGGCATCTGCCTTCAGTGCAGGTCATGATCTCAGGGTCTTAGGATCGAGCCCCACATCAGGCTCCCTGCTCAGTGGGAAGCCTGCTTCTCCCTCTCGCACTCCCTACTTGTGTTCCCTCTCTTGCTGTGTCTCTCTCTGTCAAATAAATAAAAAAAAAAAATCTTAAAAAAATCAACATTTATTTCTGCTCTAATGTTGACTATTTTCTTACTTCTGCTGGTTTGGGGTTTTGTTGTTCTTTTGCCAGCTCCTTTAAGAATATGTTTAGGGGCACCTGGGTAGCTCAGTTGGTTAAGCAACTGCCTTCCGCTCGGGTCATGATCCTGAGTCCCAGGATCGAGTCCCACATCGGGCTCCCTGCTTGACTGGGAGTCTGCTTCTCCATCTGATCTCTCCCCTCTCATGGTCTCTCTCTCTCTCAAATAAATAAATAAAATCTTTAAAAAAAGAATATGTTTAGTTTGTTTATGTGAGATTTTTCTTATTTCTTGAGTAGGCTTTATTTGCTGTAAACTTCCCTGTTAGAACTGCTTTTGCTGCATCTCAAAGATTTTGGACGCTTGTATTTTCATTTTCATTTTTATTTTCTTCCACATACTTTTTAATTTCTTCTTTGATCCATTCATTGTTTAGTAGCATGTTAGTTAACGTCCATGTATTTGTGGTCTTTTCTGATTTTTTCTTGTTGTTGATTTCTAGTTTCATAGCATTGTGGTCAGAAGAGATGCATGGTATGACTTCAATCTTTTTGAATTTGTGTGGACTTGTTTCTGTGGCCTAATATATGATGTATTCTGGAGAATGTTTCATGTGCACTTGAAAAGAATGTGTATTCTGCTGTTTTAGGATGGAATGTTCTGAATATATCTGTTAAATCCCATCTGGTCCAATGTGTCATTTAAAACCACTGTTTACTTGTTGATTTTCTGTTTGGAAGTACTGTCCATTGATGTCAGTGGAGTGTTTAAGTTCCCTATTGATTAGTTCCTTTATGTTTGTTTTTAACTGTTTTATGTATTTGGGTGTTCCCAGGTTGGTGTATGAGTATTTATAATTGTCATATTTTTGTGTTGGATTATCCCCTTTATTACTGTATAGTGTCCTTCATTATTTCTTCTTGCAGTCTTTGCTTTAAAGTCTATTTTGTCTGATATGAGGATTGCTATCCTGGATTTCTTTTGACATCCATTTGCATGGTAAATGTTTCTCCATCCCTTCCATTTCAATTTGCAGGTGTCTTCATGTCTGAAATGAATCTCTCATAAGCAGGGTATAGATGGGGTCTTGTTCTCTCACTCTTTCTTGTCATTCACTCCATTACCCTGTGTCTTTTGATTGGAACATCTAGTCCATTTACATTCAAAGTAATTATTGATAGATCTGTATTTATTGCCATTTTGTTACTTGTTTTACGATTGTTTTTGTAGTTTTTTCTCTGATCCTTTCTTCTCTTGCTCTCCTTTGTAGTTTATTCACTTCCTTTAATGATAAACTTGGATTCTTTTCTCTATTCTTTGCATACCTATTAATGGTTTTTGATTTGTGGTTACCATTAGGTTTGTATATTATACTTGCTTATAGCAGCCTATATGAAGTTGATGGTTGTTTAAGTTTGGATCCATTCTTTATTCCTCTCCCACCACATTTTTAGTATTTGATGTCATATTTGACAGTCTTTTATTTTGTGAATCACTTGACTGATTTTTACAGCTATACTTATTTTCACTGCTTTTTTGATTCTTACTTTTCATACTTTCACTTGTGGTCTTTCATTTCCACTCAAAGAGTTACCTTTAATATTTCTTATAGGGCTGGTTTTGTGTTCATGAATTCCTTTAGTTTTTGTTTGTCTGAGAAACTCTATCTCTACTTCTAGTCTGGTTTTTTCTTTTCTTTCTTTCTTTTCTTTTTAAAGTAACCTCTCCCACAGGAAACTAGAATAGTATTTTCTTTTTCATGTTTAAAAATTTATTATAAAATGTAAAATATTTTTATATTTTATATATTTATATTTTATATTATAAGAAATAATATAAAACATTTTGAAAGCACGATCTGAAACATTTCATTTATGCAAGTTTTTAATTAATTTTTTTTCTTTCCAAATTTTTTGGGATAAATTTGACATGTAACATTGTGTAAATTTGGGATGCCTGGATGGCTCAGTCAGTTAAGTATCTGCCTTTGGCTCAGATCACGATCTCAGGGTCCTGGGATCAAGCCCCTTGTCAGGCTTACTGCTCATTGGTAGGCTGCTTTTCCTTCTGCCACTCTTCTCACTCATGCTCTCTCTGTCTTTCTCTCTCTCAAATAAATAAAATCTTAAAAAATTCTGTAAATTTAGAGTATAAAGTGTGTCACTTTGGTACCTTTATGCATTGTAATATGATTGCTGATATAATAATTTTTATCATATTACATGTTTATAGTATAGTATTATTGTCTATTGAATAGTTTCTTTTCTTTTTTAGAGAGAGAACGTGCACACATTGGGGGGAGGGGCAGAGAAAGAGGTGGAGAGAGAAAGAATCTTAAGCAGGCTCCATGCCCAGCACAGAGCCTGACCTGAGCTTGATCTCATGACCCCAAGATCATAACCTGAGCCAAAATCACGAGTTGGGGGCTTATTGACTGAGCCACCCAGGAGCCCCTCTCTTGAATAGTTTCTTCACTACTCTTCCCTACCCTCCAATTCTGTGTCGGTCTTTTACATTATAATGAAAGTGAGTGTTCTAAAAGACAATTTATCAGTCATTTCCTATTTTAAGTCCTGCTTTGGTTTCATTGTCTTCCTGTTGCTTTCAGGAAAAGTCTAAATACTGTTTTATGGCCAGGCTTGCAGTGATGATGTCCGTCATATGTACCGGTGCCTTGCTTTTAGCTCTGGTTGGATCAATGACTCCTGTTCATTTTCTGTCTCTTTTCCTTTCTCATCAGGACCCTTGGCTCTATATATGTGAAAGAGTAACACTGTGGAGAGATGAAATTACATAGGACCCTGACAGTATGGAAAAAAATGTCTTCAAAATGGGCTTTGTGTAATAGGATTAATATTCAGTTCTAGAAATCCCAAGTGTGTGCTAATAAGGAATGAATTTATTTCAAAGGCTCAAGCTGCCTTAGATGGTGATCCGAATGACTTCTTATCAACTTGAATGCCTTTTCCTGTGCCGTGTGCAGTTACTCTCGGGGTGAACACTTCTGAACTCCCTGGGAGAGCTGAAGCCTTCTCTGATTTCAGTGTAATTCAATTTAAGCAACGCTGTCATAGCATCTGCAGCCTGAAGCTGTTTCCCACCCAGATATCACAGTTTAGGGTAGACATGGAGGAGGCAGGGAGAGGGATCATGCAGCATGTGTCCCCAGTCTGTCTTCTTGGGAGGTGGGGGAATGGGAGGATGGGATTAACAGCATCTACTCTATGCCTGGTAAGGTGCTAGCTGCTTTCTCTATATTACAGCAATTAATCTTCACAGTGATCTGATGAGGTAGGTATTATATCCATTTATACAGAAGCCTGTTTCTTTGGGCTGCCCATAGTCTGCTCTTGTTGCCCATGAGTTGCCCCATTTGAGAGCAGGAGAACATTAAAAGTGCTTCATTTTGCCCCACATTCCTCTGGCCTAAGGTGCAGTTATAAATGTGGACTTGTGGATAGTGGGAACATTTGGCTGGGTCAGGTGTCTTCTCCTGGAGCTGATTTCCAGGGCTTCTCTCTGCCCTCCTGGAATGTGTCTCTTTCTAGCTCTTGGTTCTCATCCCTGCTGTGTAACATTGCCTGCCTCATGACCACAGTGTTTATATCTCTTTCTAGCTTCCCTGGACTTTGGGGGTAGTGGTAAGGCTGTAGTGGGTGCAATACCATGGTGATTTCTCACAGGGTGGTAGGAGAGTCTCTCCAACCTTTCCCTCAGCACCAAATCCTTGGTCTTGGTGCATCTGCCATATGGGAGGTGCTGGGTCAGTGCTGGGGTGTGGTGGTGAAGATGAGAAACACGGTTTCTTACAGTTTGCCTTCTTATGTGGGAGACCATTAACCAAGTAAACAAACATAAGCAGCATCAGTACACATTTGATAGGATCTAGGAATAAAAAAATTGGGGGACTGTGCTTTAGATTTAGCGGCTGACACAGATCCAGCTGAGGTGAGAACAGTGAACCAGGTGTGGCTGGGAGTGGCACAAAGGTCCTGAAGACAGAAAGCCTGGTGTGTCTGGGGAACTGAGAGAAGGCTTTCATGGGGTCTGGAAAAGAGAATGTAAGGTGGATAGATGGAGGTGGACTGGGACCAGGTCATGCCAGCCAGTCAGCAAAAGGAGTTGTGATATTTTTCAAGGTGTGTGGACAGTTACTGAAAGATTTCAAGCAGGGGAGTGTGTGATAAGACTTGTTCTTAAGGGATCTCTCTGGCCCACTATGGAGCCTGCCCTGGAAGGAGCAGGGGTTCATAGGAGAGAAAACAGTGCTTGGGACCAGGTGGTGGAGGGAGGTGGAAGATCTGAGAATATTCAGGAGGTGGCAGGTTCAGAACATGCTGTTTGGTTAGATGGAAGGTTGAGGGAGGGGCAAAGATGAAGGGGGAGGAAGAGCAGGTTGGGTCAGTGGGCAGGGGAATAGCCCTTCTGCTTTAGATTCTCCTGTTTCCTGGATTCCTCCCACTTTCTTTATCCTATCCCTCCCCTGACCCCAACCCTCAGCCCCCAGCTGCAGGAATTCCTCCCTTTTCTCCATTGCTTGGGGAAGCTACCTCCACAGCTCCAGCTTCAGGAATTTCAGGTCCCCCAGCTAGTGATCGTGGCTTGGCCAAAGCATGGCAACCTCTTTTTCCATTGAGCTTGGCTGAGGCAAGGTTTTTCTGTTAAAGGAAGTGTATATCATGAAACTAGGAAGAATGGAAAATAAATTACCTTACCAACATCAATTAAAAAATTACAAAACTTTTGCAAAAGGGGCGTTTCAGAATGCAGACTCTTATGTGTAATGATAATTTGGCAAACATAAACTGAGTTCCTATGGCGGGACTGGTTGCTTGGAATCAGGGTTGAATTCCAGTGGGTTTCTGCCCTTGGGAGCCCCCAGGCCCATGGGAGAGACTGAGGAGAAGGGTCGGCCTCATGGTTAGGCTTTCCTGGGGGTGCAGTTAGGGGAGCCCAAATGAGGTGGGTGTTGAGAGAAAGCATTTTTTTGTTTGACACAGTGCCACGCTCTGGCACATTGGGCCTGCAGTGAATTTACTGGTCAGGCTGATGTGAAAAGGCTGAAACTATGGGCACTGGAACGCTACCTTGGGCTTTGCTCAACCAGTGTGTGCCAGATCTAAATTTAACCTCCTGGTGTTCTTGGGCTGGCAGGACTCCTTCATGTGCTAGCAAAGAGAGAACTATACACTGTTGGAGTCTGCAGGGGCAGTCAAAGACTTGCTGGCTGGGTAGCCTCCCTAAGTGGTCTGAATCCTCAGGCCTGACCCTTCTTGTTGACCCTTCAGGGCAGGGGCTCATTAAGAGCAGAGGCAGGGGCCATATTATCCTGGCCTGGCCACTCAGCCTGAGGGACATAGGCTGGGCCTGCAGAGCCCTGGAATACATGTAGGTCCAGGGGATTGCCCTGAGCTCTTGAGCAAGCTGTCAAGTAAAGAAGGTCATATGGTGGATGGCAGGTGGAAGTTTCATACGCTTGGGGCCTTGGGGAAAGGAGAGATAGGAACCTCTGCTGGAATGCTGAAATAGCCACCCTCCAGGTGGCAGTCACAGTGGCCATCTGTCCCAATTTCACAGTAAGGTCCTCACTTACCATAGTTAGTTGTATTTGTGGAGAAACATGTATTGAATTTGAATCCTAGATCTGCCACATGGCTATGCTGACTCCTTGAAGTTTCTTCTTCTTTCTGCACCCATTTTTTTACCCATAAAGTGAGGTGTTGGGTCTGGCATCAATCCCTAAGTGGTGTTCATTCTGTAGAGCCCACCTCAGAGCCTTCTTCCTTCCTTCTCTGGCCTTTCCCCTCTTCTCTTTCTCTTGGCTGTTATATGCCTAGCCTTCCAAGGGCCCCTGAGACCCAGGCTCTTCCCTGGTCTACCTTGGGAGGCAGAATGTTCTGTTAGTCTTGGGAAACAACATCTCCAGGACAAGTATACCTTCCCTGCTGATTTTGATCACTTTCCATGGCACACCTTTGGTGTGTATGTGGAGATACTCCCATCCCTGGGCGTGAGGTGCTCGGGACCTCATCCAGGGACAGGATGGACTAGAGGGCCCTATCTCCCCCCCCCCCCCTTTTGCAACCCTCTTCTCCAGTTTCCTGTTTTGTTTGACAGTGTTTAAGCTGGGATCTGGAGCTGGACCGAATTGCATTCTGATTCCTGCTCTGTCTCATTCTGGCTATATGATCTCTCCAGCACTATTTGTTGAAAAGATTTTCTTCCTCTATCCAATTACCTTAGCATCTTTGTAAAAAATCAGTTGACCATATATATGTGCATCTGTATGTGGACTTTCTTTTCTGTTCTATAGACCTGTATGTCCATATGCCAGTGCCATTCTGTCTTGATTACTGTAGTGTCCAGGAAGTCCAGATATCAGGGAGTGTAAGTCCTTCAACTTCTTCTCTTTCAGAGTTGTTTGACAATTCTAGGTAATTCTGCATTTCCTTATAAATTTTAGAACCAGTGTGGCAAATTATTAAAAAATAACCTGCTGGGATTTTGATTGGGTTTCTGTTGAATCTATTAACCAATTTGGGAACAATTGCCATCTTAATAATGTTGAGACTTCTAATCCATGAACATGGGATACTTCTTCATCTATTTAGGTCTTATCTATCATTTATTTAGGTCTAATCTATTTTTGTTGTAAAGGTCCATAGGTTTTTATTTTTGCTAAGTAAAAATTTTTATTTTTCCTGTTTTGATAGGGGATCCGGGAATATTAAAAAACTATTCTCTCATTACTGTTATCTCACCCAAATCTCTTTTGCTAACTTCTTGAGAGCAATCTCAGTCCATTAATTTTCACTCTTTTGGGGCGCCTGTGTGCTCAGTGGGTAAGCCTCTGCCTTTGGCTCAGGTCATGATCTCAGGGTCCTGGGATCGAGCCCCGCATCGGGCTCTCTGCTCAGCGGGGAGCCTGCTTCCCTCTCTCTCTCTGCCTGCCTCTCTGCCTACTTGTGATCTCTCTATCTGTGTCAAGTAAATAAATAAAATCTTTAAAAAATTTTTTTCACTACAAAAATGGGCATTTGTGGCTATAAGTTTTCCTCTGACCACTGCTTTATCTGTCTGACAAATTTTGGTGCATAGTATTTTTCTTTTTTTTTAAATTTATTTAAAAAATTTTTTTTGATTTTTAATTTTTTAATTTATTTTCAGCATAATGCATAGTATTTTTCAATTCACTTTTCTGCAAAAGATCTTCTGTTTTTTCCTGGGACTTCTTCTTTGATCCACTGGTCATTTCAAAATATATCCCCTACTTTCCAAACATATAAATGTATTTTAGAGATTGTTGTTGTTACTTAATTGCATATAGTTAGAGAACATACTATTATGATTTCAGTACTTGTTAGTTCATTGAGATTCGTTTCATGGTCCATTATGTTAATTTTTTATTTTTATGTGTGCTTGAAAATAATTTTTATTCTGCAGGTGTTGGGGGCACTGTTCTGTAGTTGTCCCTTAGTTAAATGTTGTTAAAATGTTCTTTATCCTTATTGATTTTTTTTTTCTACTTAGAAAAAGGCTGTAAAAGACTTTTATTTAACTTATAATAAATTAGAAAATTGAAACTCACAGAACCCTCAGGTTTGGTATAGCTAAAGTGGCTCACAGAACTCAGCGAAGTGCCTTATTTACAGTTTTATTATAAAGGACACAAATCAGGATCAGCCAAATGAAGAGACAGGGCTATGAGGTTCTCAGACACAGAGCTGTGCCCATTCCCCACGAATCAGGGCACTTTTCCCTCTCAGCAGCACATCTGTGCCTTCACTGAACTGCAGCACCCGTAGTTTTTTTTTTTTTTTTGACTTTTAAAAAACATTTGTAGTTTTTATTTATTTACTTATGTATTTTTAAGTAATCTCCACACTCAACGTGGGCCTTGAACTCACAACCTCGAGATCCAAGTCACATGTTCCACCAACTGAGCTAGCCGGGTGTCCCAGCATTTGCAGCTTTTACTGCAAAAACTGACATTTTTAATTGTGGGAAAAACATATAGCCTGAAATTTATTATCTAATCATTTTAAGTGTACAGCTAATTATCCTTATTGATTTTTTTATCTGCTTCTCTTAACAGCTACTGACTATGAAATCTCTAATTCTGAGAATTTATTTCTTTTCTTTGTAGATTTGCCCATCTTTGATGGCATATTACATGTTTTAAGGGCATATTATTGACTGCATATAAATTTAGAGTTATTTGATCATCTTGATGAACCTAACCTTTTGTCACCTTTTGAGCTGGCTGTCCTGTTTTCTAGTAATGTTTTTTGCCTTAAGGTTTTTGCTGATAATAGTACAGTCACACTACTTCTTTACGTCATTGAGTGCATGGTGTATCTTTTTCTCTCCTTCAGCTTAAAACCTTTCTGTCTCAGTCTATGTGGACTGCTATAGCGAAATGCCATAGACTGGCTGGCTTATAAACAACAGTAATTTATTTCTCACATTTCTGGAGGCTGGAAGTCCAAGGTCATGGTACAGGCAGATTAGGTATTTGGTGAGGGCCTGCCTCTTGGTGGATAGCCCTCTTCTCACTGTGATCACACACAGTGGGAAAGGCAAGAGAGCGCTGTGGGGTTTCTTTCATAATGGCACGAATTCCCTTCATGAAGGCTCTGCCTTCTCAATCTAATCACCTTTCAACATATGAATTTAGGGTAACACAAATATTCAGACCATAGCCCCTCTCTATATACTTATGTTTTATATGTTTCTTATTTATTTACTAATTATTTTAAATTGAAGTGTACTTGACATATAATGTTATATGTAAATCATCTAGTCTGTCAACTCCAAGTTGCTAAAGTAATGTTAGTTCCGTGTAAACTGAAATAACAACCACAATAATAAAAGAAACAAAACATGAAGGCTGGTAGCCACCTGATCCTTAAAGGTATTGGCTTTTACGGGCTGTTTATAGAACACGACTGGAAATACACAAATGAACAGCCTGGTAGGGAAGCCAGAGTGCTTCACTAATGCATGAGCTCTATACACCTTCTTCGGAGTGGGGATGTGCAGGAGAGGGAGATGCAGCTCTGGGTCTGGAGGACTACACCGTCCAGTCCAGGCCTGTAAGGGCAAAGGGAACTTACTGGATGTTTGGCACCAAGCCAAGCTCTACCTGCAGGCTCTCATTTAATCCTTAGAACAACTTCATGGAGCGGGTTGTTTTTCTTTTCAGATTAAGAATCCAAGACCCAAGAGTACCAATCACTTGTTCATTGGGCTCTGTGGAGATGGTCTGATTGGTTTTTGCAAATGCTCACCTAACCCTACACCTGCAGATGGTGTGGAGGCTGGGACTGAGCTGGCTTAGGTTGCTGCCTTAGGCACTGCCACACAAATGGGTATAGACACAGATCATCTTTTTGCCCTGACCCCACTGCCCTAGGAATGGGCATGTCAGTGGATAGTCTTGTGGCTGCTTGGGGCCAGAATAAATCCATTGTTTGAGTACATCCCGGGCTCTTCCCTGCAAGCAAAGTGGTTTATGACTTAGTGGACCTTGCCCATATCGAGAATTGCCCCATTGTCGTGGTAGCTTTGGACCTGGAGATGAATTTCCCTATGAAAAACAGGCTGGGTCATGCGGCTGCCACAAACTCCTATAGCTTCCTAGGCTTCCTTGTCTCATAGCACTGATTCTCCCACACTGCTATTATCAGACTAACCTTTGCGTCTTCCTTCTTGCTGCGGACACTTGTGGGCACAGATTGAGTCCTAGGCATCCTGGGATGGGGCCTGGAAGGGAGCAGGTAAATGCTTCTTGGATGGATGAAATGGTATTTGATCCCCGATTGTATGTCCTGAATATCCTTTAAGTTCCTAGCCTAGTCTCTTGGTTATTGAGGTTTAAATAGCCTTCTGGGCAGCCTTTCTTGACCACTCAGCTCCTCTGAGCCTGGGGTCAGCACCATCTGGCACTCTGTGACTCAAAGCTCAGGCTTTTCCTAGTTTCTGTTGCCTCAGCTGTGTGTGGCTGTCAAGGCTTCTCTGGCCCAGCCCAGCCTTGTGGCCCTTCTCGTCTAGATCACTTCTTTGAAACTCCAATTCTCTAAAGTCAGACTCTTCTTCTTCTTCTTTTTTTAAATAAATATTTATTTATTTGAAAGAAAGAGAGAGTGCAAGCTCCGGGGGGGGGGGGGGGTGCGGGAGGTGACAGGGGAAAGGGCAGAGGGAGAGGGAGAGAGACTCTGACGCAGATTCCTGCTGAGCTTGGAGCCAGACTCAGGGCTTTATCTCACGACCTCAAGATCATGACCTGAGCCAATATCAAGGGTCAGATATTAACTGTCTGAGCCACCCAGGTGCCCCTAAAGCCAGACTCTTCATGGCTTTCTTCATCTTTTCACTAGCCAGCTTGTAGACTATCTCCTTTTGGGCCAGTGTCCATCCCAGTCTTCTCAGCTGGGATTCAGCTCGTGGAGTCACATGGCCCACATTTCGGCAGCCCAGGCAGCAGAGGGTCTGCAGTGACAGGCCATGGAAGGGAGCTAAGGACAGCAGGCTAGTGATGTGCATCTCTGACCCACTGACAGCTACTCATGGACTCAGGGCTCCTCACTTTGACTCTCCTCCTTCACCAGCCTGAGCTCTGCAAAAGTGGGGCCCACCCCTCATTTGCATCTGGATGTTCAGTGCTTAGCATGTGGCCTTGTCCACGGAAACAATCAGTAGCTGAGAACTACGGCAGGGAGATTGCTTCCTGTTGGGGTCGGCCACAGGTCCTCCAGTGGGCTTCCTGAAGATCCAGACTGTTGCGCGGCAGAGGAGTTTGCTTCTGTTTGTATCTACCAGACCGGAAGTGGTCAGAGGCCCAGCTCAGTTCTGTCCGGCCTGGACCTGGGCAGTTTTCAGCACTGGCAGCTGTGGTCTAGGAAAATCTCATTGCTTGTGTACGGCATCACTTCCCAACCTGCACAGCAAAAGAATGTCTCCAAATAGGGAGGATAAACAGTAGAGCTGCTCTGGGAGCTTGGCCCCCCAGCCTGGGCTCACCAGAACATAGCCTGTATAGTGGAAGTCTGCTGCTGTCTGTCATAGACGCTCCCCCAGGGGCCCTGAGAATGCTGCCCAGGTGTGCTCCCCACTTGCAGAGAGAGGAAGGGAGTGTAGTGTCTGGTAATCAGGTAGGCAGCTTCCAGCTGATTCCTGCCCTTACAATTCCTTCCTAGCTGCTGCTTGGGAAGTTTTCTGGGAGACCTTCTCTAGCACTGGCAGCTGCTCCTGGACCTGAGTGGAACTGGCCAGTCCTCCTCAAACCAGGAGGAAGAGTCTATAACTGGCAATCCCCTGGATTGAGGCTTTAGTATAACCCCTCCCAGGGGACTTGGATGGAGAGAGGTGGCATGGCGTAGTGGAAAGTGTCAGAACAACCAGGGTTTGGATGTGGGCTCTGGTGACTGGAGTGGTGCTGTGGGCAGAAGGAGAGGGGATACATATGGGGAATTTAAGAAACAGATAAACATAGGTGAAAGAAAAGAAAGAAAAGAGAGGGAAACAAACCATAAGAGGGACTCTTAATGACGGAGAACAAGCTTGAGGGTTGCTGGAGGGAGGTGGGTGGGGAATGGGCTAGATGGGTGAAGGGCAATTAAGAGGGCAGTTGTTGTGATGAGCACTGGGTGTTACATGTAAGTGATGAACCACTAAATTCTACTCCTGAATTAGTTATTAAACTACATGTTAACTAGAATGTAAATAAAGACTTGAAACTCTATTAAAAAACCAAGGAGAGGGGAGAAACATGTAGTGTTCCTCAGAAGTAGATTTTGTGGGGACATTTGGAAGTGGTGAAAAGAATGTGCTAGGTCAGGAGGATGCTTACAGCTGACCCAGGGATCAGGTGAGGAAAGCTGGACGAGGCTGGCAACAAGGAGAAAGAAGGTGAGAGAGAGGCCAGGAATCTGAGAATAGCAAATTGGTCACGGTGGCTGGAGCAGAGAGGAGCAGGGGTGAGGACAGCCCCAAAGCAAATTCCCACGTGTTGTGTCTGGGTGCAGGGAGATGGGCAGAGCTGACAGGACCCACTGGGCCACCTTTGAGTGAGAGGGTGGTATCAGAGGTGCTGAGTGGGCCTGGTGCTAGGCAGGCCTGGGGGTGTGTGGTTCATGGGGCCCGAGTGGCTGAATGCAGGGCCCCGCTGGAGGGACGCGTGTGGCAGAGTGGGACTCTCTCTAGGCTTTGGTCGGGCCTTACCACACACTCTTAGACATGAGACCTCAGGAGAAATCCCTAACCTTTCTGAGCCTGACGACAACGTATCCACTCCCTTCCCGGCCTTGAGACAGTAATTACAGCTGCTGCCCTCCAGTTTACCAAAGGAAGGCAGATGGAAAGGAGCCACAGATAAATGAGTAAAGAAATGATGGCATATTATATACAATGAATTATTATTCAGACTTAGAAAAGAGGGAAATCTTAAAAAAAGAAAAAAGGAGGAAGATCTTGTCATTGGCAATGACATGGATGACCCAGAGAATATTATGCTAAGTGAAATAAGCCAGACACAGAAAGAAAACTACTGCATGATCTCATTTCTATGGAGAATCTGAAAAAGTCAAATTCATAGAAGTAGACAGTAGACCAGTGGTTACCAGGGGCTGGGGTTAGAGGAAATTATAGAAAATAAATAATTCTATAGAGAGCTAAGTACAATGTGGTGACTAGAGTTGAAAATACTGTACTGAATATTGGATATTAGATTAAGAGTAGATTTTGGCTCTCATCTCACACACACATAACTCTGTGAGGAGCTATGTGACTTAGCTTGACTCTAGTAATCATTTCACTGTGTATATGTGTATCAAATCATCATATTGGGTATCTTAAGTATACACAACTTCTATTTAAATGAGAAAAGAAAAGAAAGGCACCATGGCCAGACTGAGTCTGGACTGGGCAGTTCCATTTCACAGGCTAGAGAACTGAGACCCTGGAAAGGCCTCCCTAAACTAGCTGGCCCACTGGGGCTGGCTTGTGGATCGTCATGGGGTGCTGTTGGCCATGCTGATGGCCTTGTGGTGGCTGTTCCCACCCCCTATTAGCTGTTGACATACAAACGCCCTGGTAAGGAAAATATTTTCATTCTTTTATTACAACATTCTCGGGCCTGCTTAATCATATTTTTCTTTGTCTTTAAAAACAAGCTTCTGTATGGTTTTCTACCTCCTTGCTCTTGTCAGGACATTCTAGAACTGAGCCTTACTTGTGCTTAATGCCTTTCCATGTGTCACTGCCTCTGGCTTCTTTAGGGGAGTTGAGGGAGGGCAGCTATGGAGCCCCTTCAAGTGCCTCACACCACATCTGACACCTGACATCCAGGGATCTTTTACCAACCTCACTTCTACTCTGGGAGAAAGGTATTACCTCATTTTGCAGAAGAAACTGATATTCAGAGAGGTTAAGTATCCCGCCCAAGGTCACACGTTGTAAGTGATAAAGCCGGAGCTTGAAGTGGGATTTAAGCCAGTTTGATTTCCAAGTCAGGGATTATTCTGTTAATAGGTCTGCTCTGCTAGTACCCTGATCTGATCTGTGGCACCAGCCTGCTGGCGTGACAGAAAGCAAATCCCGGATGGTCTCTGTGCCTGATCATACCCTCTGGGTGTGACAGCTCATCGTGGACATGGAGAATGAGGGTGATAGCTGGAATTCGATCACATACACTGCCGCCAAGTTGTGACAGAAGCAAGAATCAGTCCATAGAGGTGTTTGCTGGAAGCCAGGGCATTCCTTCACAGACAGGAAGAGGAGGAACATGTCTGGATGAAGACTTGCCGTTTACTAAACTTAAACTTAAAGTTTAACTTAAACTTGCCTGTTTAATCTTGCCAGCAGTCCTCTGAGGAAGGCATAGCATTGCCCCCATTTTACAGATGAGGGGACAGAGCTGAGATGACCTAAGGGCAGAGAGCCAGCAGGTATGGAACAGAGATCCAGGGCTGGAAACCCAGCCTCAGATTAGTCCTCCATCACTCTGTGGCCCAGAGCAAAGCCTCTCCCTGTCTGGCCTTCGTTTCTTCAGCAGTAAATTGTGGGGTCTGGTCCTGCTGGCCACATGGCCCAGTGTCCAGGTTAATTTCACTGAGCTCCAGTTTCTTCTCTGAGCTTCCTACCTGCTTTGCCTGCATCCTGACAGCCCCTGTGGGAGACCAGGCCTGGCCTTCCTCCCCTCTGTGAAACACTCCTGTCTGGAGACAGTGCGAGGGAAGGGACACAAGGGGCAGGGAACACAGACAGTAGAGAGTTACCCTGTCCAGCTCCTGCCCTGCCTGCTAGAACCCCCTCCTTGTGGCTGGTGGGCTTAGGGAGGGGGGCGGGTGTGCTGTGGAGGGAGTGGAGGGGAAGGGGCTGTTATTCGCTGCATGGAGTTCCTCTAGGCTACATTCCCTCTCTGCCTAGTAGGGTACCCAGACCCTGCCCTATACTCTGCTATCTGCCCCCATCCAGGGTCCTTTGGTTTTAACGGCTGATGATGGGCCCTGGCCACTGTCCTAAGCTGGGAAGAGCAGTTGGGGGAAAGTGTGTGAACTTCCTCCTATCTTCAGCTGTGCCTCTTTATTCTCAAGGTCTTTTGGTTGTGAAGCAAGGCCTGGGGCCTTGACTGGCAAGATTCACGTGGGAGGTGGTGGTTCCCTCCCCCTCTGTGGTGAAAGCTGAGTGTACTTTCCTTCAGCCAGTGTCAGAAGCTGTACCATAGCCTATAATTACTGACATGAAAATCCCCACATGTAGAGAGTCTGAATGGGGCCTGCCATGGAAGTAGCCTTGGGCCGAGGAAGGGTTGGAGTCAATAAGCCTGTGTTTGAATCCAGGTTCTGCCTCTCAACTATCTGTGTGTCCTTTGGCACGCTACTTGTCCTTCTCACCTTAGCAGCCTTCTCTATAAAACTGGAGAACTCTACTCACCTCTTGGTATTGCTATGAGGGTTAATTAGGCGGATGTGTACAGAATATATAATACAGGGCCAGTACTGAGCAATGTCAAGTCCAGGTGAAATGGATATTTTGTGTGCGATCACACTCTGTGTGCCCAAACCAGCCTCTTGGCACTTTCCCATTCATTCCCCAGGCTCCCTGACTGCCACGTTTGCAGGCTTGTCTTCTTCTCCCATCTCCCCAGATCCACCATCCTCCTTCTTCCTTCTGCCAGCAACCTCCTTCAAGCCCATTTCCAAACTAGCTATCACTCTGGAAACCAATAGGCCAAACAAATTCTCAACAGTTTGTGAACAACTGATAGTATATTAGAATTTATTTGTTTGTATTTGTTGTAAAAGATTATTATTTTTTCTTTAAGATCTTATTTTTCATTTATTGGAGAGAGATGGAGAGAGTGTGAGAGAGAGCGAGCATGAACAGGGGTGGGTGGGAGAGGAGCACAGGGGGAGGGAAAAAAGCAGACTCCCTGCTGAGCAAGGAGCCCCATGTGGGACCCAATCCCTGGACCCTGGGTCATGACCTGAGTCAAGGCAGACATTTAACCCACTGAGCCACCCAGGTGCCCCAGATTATTATTATTATTATTATTTTAAAGATTTATTTATTTATTTGACAGACAGAGATCACAAGTAGGCAGAGAGGCAGGCAGAGAGAGAGAGGAGGAAGCAGGCTCCTAGCTGAGCAGAGAGCACAATACGCGGCTCGATCCCAGGACCCTGGGATCACGACCCAAGCCGAAGACAGAGGCCTCAACCCCCTGAGCCACCCACCCCCCCCCCCCCCCCCCCCCGATTATTTTTTTAAACTCCACTTTTTCAGACTTTAGGTCTGGCACTCAGATGCTCAGGAAAGGCTGATTAATTGAAGAAGTGAAAGGACCTTGATAATTTTCTAACGGTGGAATTTCAACCATGTATTCCTACATTTAGCTCCTTTATAAATATTTATTTTTTTAAATTTTAAAATTATTTTTGAAAGATTCTATTTATTCATTTGTCAAAGAGAGAGAGAGAGAGCGAGCACGCACAAGCAGGCAGAATGGCAGGTGGAGACAGAGAGAGAAGCAGGCTTCCTGGTACTCTAGAAGCAGAACCCTGATGCAAGCCTTGATCCTTGATCTCAGAGGACTCTGGGATCATGACTTGAGCCAAAGGCAGCCGCTTAACCGAATGGGCCACCCAGGTGTCCCACAATTATTTATTTTGTGTGCTAGACAATGGGGCTATCTGCATGGATCAAATAGGCACAGTCCTACCGTTTTGGAGCTTTTGGTGTGCTATTCCTGAATGGAGAGAATCAGATAATGAGCAAACAAAGACATTTCTATTTACAAATTTTGATGAATTCCTTGATGGAAGTAATAATGCAGATTCTCTGTGATACGGTATGATGAGGGGGACCTAATTAAACTGAGGTGATCCTAATCTCACTCCGGATGAGGATTTAGGAAGACCTTCTGGAGGAGTTAAACTTTAAGAGGAGAAGGAGCAGGGATATCCAGAGAGAATGTCCTGGCTTGCAGGCCTTCCTGGACTCTGTGACACCCCCTCCTAGGCCAGGGCCTCCCACCTGTGCCCAGTACTGCATGTGTGGTGCCCCTGCCTTGAGGGCCCTCATGGTGGCCCATGTCTACAAGCCTCATGGGTTTAATGCCCAAACTCCTGGTGCTGCTGCTGCCTGTCACCCAGAGAGGCTGTGGCAGACCTCTGTAAATGGCCCGTCCACATACTCCGCCCTGGTCTGCACAGGCCTCAGTCCAGCAAATGTCCCTGCTGTTTCAGAAGAAGAAAGTTGGGAGTGGATGAACTTGATACTTGAAGCCAGGTCTGAGTTCAAATCTTGTCTTGACTACTCACTAGCCTTGAAGGCAGCAAAACAGGGTAACCATATAATTTATCATCTCAACTGGAAGACTTTTGAGATTCAATTGCACAAGGACAATAGGCATGAACTGGAACCGTGACAGGCAGTGGGAACCTGTTCACCCTTTATTATACTCCCACAGGAGCAGAAGCTTTCCAGGATACCTTGTGTTGGGGGAGGAGCTACTTTGGGCTAATCTAGGTCATGGTCAACTTCCCACTCCCTGTGCTGGTCACTGAGGCTCCAAGTAGAGTGAGACTGGGCCCCAGTCATCTTCTCCTTCATCACGTGTGGTGGGATGTGACAGTGTCCGGCTGGGGCTCAGGGGGAGAAGTTGGAGTTGCTGACCTGATCATCCTCCACTAGAAAGCCCAGCACTAGGAAGTGCCACTGGGATGAACACCCCAAGGGTCTCTTTCTGTTGAAAGGGAAGGAGGTAGGAGAGAGCAAGCAGAAGAAAGTGAGCTGTGGTCACAAACATGCTAGTCGAGGCTGGTTAAGGGAGACTGATGCTGCAGAGAAGCCTGGAGGCCAGGCAGGGCCCAGAACCTGGATGGCTGCTCTCTCTGCAGTGGGCCACTTCAGACAAGAAGAACCTGTGACCTTTTCCATTTCCAGAGGTCTGCTGAAAGCCAGCCAGCGTGGCACCTGTCCCAGACTCAGGGGGCCCAAAGCCCGGCCACCCCCCTCTAATGCAGCGAGGCTCTCTGGGTTTTCAGGTTTATGGAACAATATTCCCAAGGCCGAGGGCAAGCAGGGGGCTGGCCCCTGTCTGGATTTCAACCTGCACTGCCTTGGGGGCTGTGCCAAGGCCCAGAGCTCGCTCTGACCCCCATGTCTCAAGGCAGGGCAGACTGAGCCTGTTCTTGGGGAGTTATCAAGAGTAGAAGCTGCCACCCGAGATTGTGGGGACCAGAAATGGGAGAGAGGGCAACAGGGTCAGCTGACTGTTCCTGTCTTAGGTTGCTGTGAAAGCCTTCAGCCTGGGGGCTAGGAGGCGGGAGGCTGAAGGCAGGGAGGCGCTTGTCACTCCTCCATGAAGCCATGCCTGCTTTCTCTTCAGCAGGTGATATTTAAGGTCTAAGGAGCCAGAGGACTCTTGGAGAGGACAACATACCAGGGAATAAACTTGGGAGGGAGAAACTGCTTATTCCTGCTTCTCTGCAGAGCTTATCCCTTTGTCCTGCTTTGGCCATCCCTAAACACATCATGTTTATTCCTACTTCCATATCTTAGCATTTGCTCTATCACCTGCCTTAAATGGCTTCCTCCCCTTTTTTTGCCAGTCCTTCAAGACCTAACTCCAAGCCTGTCTCTGGAAAGCCTTTGTGCCTTTTCCAGCCAATGGAGACCATTTTCTCTTTGAGTTCGTCCTGTAATGTATGCCCAAGGGATATCATTCAAGTCCATGGCTTGTGAAGCTCCCCATCTTCCACATAAAGGTCCTGTCTTTCCAACCAGGCAGCAACCTGCATCCCCAAGGTCACTTCTTCACCACCCCACAGTGGTGAGCAGGGACCCAACCCAGCTCTGGGTGCAGGCGTGCAGGAGGCCCCAGCGTCAGAGGAGCCACCTGTAGACCCGTGGGCTGGGATGGTCCTCAGATGGGAGCAAGGTGCCCCATGCAACCTCAGGCTCCAAAGCTGGAGGTGCCAGATGGTTTTTATTCTACTTGGCATTTGTCATCACTCATTTGGCTCGTGGGGGTAAATGGTGAGCACAGTCCCATCACAACCCAGCCGTCCTTTCCCAGTTCTCCAAAGTGATGATTTATCCTTCTGGCCCCGTGCTTGAATTGCCCCTCTTGTGGTGATAGTGGCATCAAACTAGCCAGCTCTTTTGCCCTGGAGACACTAGGGAAGTTCACAGAGACAAAGAGCAGCCTAAAAGAGTGATGCTCTGTTTTTAGATTTCAGGGTTTCTTGGCACAATTCAAGGAAGTTAGATTACACCATATAGGACAAATACATGCATATTCTCATGATTGTCTTATTATTTTTTTTTTCTGGCATTTATCAGCTGCCTCTTATTCATTGCCTTGATTTCTTTCCAAGAAACAATTCATTCCAAAATTCTGGTTGGGTCCAAAATGTCAAGGGATTGGACTCTGCCATGTGCCAAGCAACACGCCTGAATCTTTGATCATTCAACAGGCCATTCTTGTGATGTCCAGCAGGGCTATGGCCAGAATGCAAAGGAGCTCCTGGGGCCCCTCACCTCAGAGTGTGAAATGTGTTCACCAGAGGAGTGCGCTGTGGAGGAGCTGTTCTTAACAGGGCTGCCAGAAGCATTTTCTAGCTTATGTACTTTTGGGCCACCTGGGGCTCAGACCATCTGTGTCCTGGTAGCTAACCCTCCCCTTCCCTCATGAGAACAGTTCCCTTAACACTTGCCACCAATGTTTAAATATGCCAGGCAAGCTAGGAATCCAGGCCTGATCCATCTGGAGTACAGCCTTCTCTTCAGGCCTCAATCTATAGGAGTAGGCAGGGGTGATGGACATACTCATTTGAAAGGCCAGCCAGAGTGGTGAGTTTGTTCTGTCCATCTCTGTGGCTAGTCTTTCTGGAAATGACCCCAGAATATTATTACTTACAACACTCACACACCCTAGACTAATTAGAGGACCATTGTTGTCTGCTTTTGGAAAAGGGAGAGAAAAGCACATTCCAGAGGACACATGCCACTCTTGATATCAGAGTTTCTCTAGTGGAAGGTTACCTTGGTTATATTTCAGTTGCAGGCTGAAAACACTTCGCTCTGCAATGTTGTTAAAAAACTTCAAAAAAAAAATCCTCCTCTGGTATGTTTCTAATTTAAGATTGAAAAAATATTTCTATTGTGCCATATATAGAGTAACTTAAAACCCAATAAAAGCTCCGAATTAGGGCTGGACAGAATGGTTTGAATTAAGCTCAGGTAGAGGCAAGGACACCGTATCTGTTGGCTGGGGCTGCTGGCTCTCAGGCCAAAAGGCAGGTTCAAACTGGGAGAATGGACCTGCCAAGTTTGGAGAGGAACCACCTCCTCTGCCAGATTCTGATGCTCTTGGCCACTGGCCTATAGAGCTCTGATACTATGGTCATCTGCCCCAGCCCAGGAAGGGTCTAACTGTTGCTCTTCATGTCATCTTAGTTGCTTTGTAGGTTTCTCACTGGGGCATAGTTTATTTGAGTTGTTGGATATTTATTATTATTTTTTTCTTTTCTCAAGGTGTCTGCTAGCCTTTGCCTCACACCTCCCTTTTGAGAAGCTGCTTATGGCTTCGTCCTCTCCATGCTGTGATTGCACAATTTTTTTGAGCTGAGGCTAGACTTCCCTGCCCCTGTCTAGTATTCCAGAGTCTGGAAAGCAGCACACACTCAGTGTATGCATAATGAATTAATACATTTGGAACCAGTGAGTGAGGAAAATGATTTTTTTTTTTTTTAGTATAAACAGTGCTGCATGAAACATCTTTATACACATCTATTTATCTGTCAATCCTGCTCCTTCTGCTCCCACTCTCTTCTCATATTGGACACTCTTGTTCTGTTTGTATCACATGACCCAACCCAGACCACCCTCCCCATTCCAACTGCCTGTGGCCAGCCCACAACTGATTGGATAAAGAAGGTCATCTGACTCCAGAGGACCCAAATCATAGGCCAGATTAAACCAATCAGATTCTCCTGAGATTTGAACTAAGAAACAGAGAGCGGCTGTAGTAGTGTTTAGACTGGTAGGAGAGTAGTGTCCAGAGCTAAGGGAGGTTCTGCTTGGCCATGGTGGGACCATGTGCAAGCAGGTGAGTGACAGAAAAGTGGGGTGGGGGGGTGGGGAAGGGAAGACAGCAACAGAGACCATGATGGGGAGACAGAGATACTTCCATGACTTTGTGGAAATGATGTGGAAGATGTAAGTTTAGTTTCTGTGAGACATGACTAAACTTTCTACCCTCAGAGGCCATGAGATATTCCTGTATCCTTTCAAAAAACAAACCCAAATCATCCTTCCCTTTTATGCTACCTCCTGACTATGATTTGAGCTGCTTCCTTCCACTGAATGGTGTCCCAGTGGCCCAGATGATGCTGGGAGTTCTGACTTTCTTATGGGGCCAAAGGTGGTCCAGTGTGAGCCAGGTGGAGGGAAAGATAGGAGGTGATCTGAACTGTAAATCCCTGTCCTCACCCTGCCCCTGTCCCACTGCACCCCACCTAACCTAAGAGATCAGTGTGGACATCATTGTTCATTTCTCTTTGCTCATTACTGGGGCAGAGGAAATGCTCCCATCTGTGTGCCCAGCCCCATGCCAGAACTGTCAGTGATGACTCTCCTCTGCTTCCAGGCACCTCACTACTAGGTCAGTGGCCTCTAGCCCAGACCGCTCCCCATGACCACACCCACAGAATCGGCCTCATGTTTGAGGTGGCACAATGGTCACATAGGACTGGGTCTCAGGCCAGGTTCCTCTGCCTACCTTGGTGGCTTCAACCAAGGTGAGTCCCCTAGTCTTGAAGGCCCTCCCTGTGAGGTAGGCTTCCCAGAACCTGACTCAGCCCCTTGGCCATTTAAAAGAGATAGCATGTAGGTAAAGTGGCCAACACCTCACAGACCCTGCCACCCACCCTGTGTTTTCCTCTCCAGCCTGAGGGATGCTTAGTGACACTGGCCACTCTCTTCCCTTCAGTGGCTCCATCTGCCCTTCTCCTTTCCCCATCCTGGCCAGTGTTGTGCTGGTGACCTCTCACACGGGCCCCTTGTTTGGTCTTCCCCTTCTTCTACTTGGAGTCTGCAGCTAAGAAAGATGAGATTTGGGGAGACAGGTGGATAGAAACTAGAGGCAGGAGGCTGGATGGGTCAGGGTGGAGGCCCCAGCGGAATGAAGTCGAAATGTCACTGCCCTATACGTGGAGATCATCTCTCTGGGGCTCAGCAGGGGGACTTCTGAGGGCCGGACAGCTCCCAGCCTCCACTAGATGGCACTGTTGCAGGTCATTTCTACCTGAGCCCGTCTCCGAGAGTATGTGTGAATGTGCATGTATGAATACCTGAGCTTGTTGGGGAGTGTGTGTGTGTGTGTGTGTGTGCGCGCGTGTATTGTGCTGGGCATTCCTGACTTGGGTCTTGCAATGCCTCAGCCCACTCTTTGTTCCTTAGGTTAGAAGTTAACTTCTCCTGAGACATTTTCCAGGGCTCCAGTGGGCTTAGGACACGGGTTCTTGACCCCAGGGAATTACAGAGTGACCAGGGCAGGTCCAGTGCCCTCATGGGCCACCCATCTGTGGGAGGCTGTGAATTCTCCTGAGATCCAAGCCCAGACGGTGCAAAGCCTCAACAGGCTCCACACTCTGGTTGGGCACTACTGGGAGATTTAAACTAGGGGCAAGCTTTCAGAATCTTGAATATTTCCAATGCAAATTTTATTTTGTGTATTAATGCTGGATGGTTGGTACTAGCTACTGGAGTGCTATGTTGAAAAGGCTTCTGAGGCTGGATCTGGCTCAGGAGGAAAGAATGCTACTGCCAGTCAGTGATATCTGCCAGAGGCTTGGGGTAAGAATAGCACTCATGACATGTTTTTTTTTCTTTCTTTCTTTCTTTTTTTTTTTTTTTTGTGATGTAAGTCTCTGAGAATATGAGGATATACCTGTTTTGTCAAGAGAATCCTAAATATTTAGGACTTTAGAAATTATCCAACTTATTTATTTCATAGATGGAGAAACTGAGGCACACATAGACAAAATGGTTACCCATGGACATGTGGTTTGTAGCAGAGAGAAGTTTGGAAGGTGGATCTCAGACCACCCATACAAGTATCTTTCTGACACATCTTGTATTTCCAGTGGATCCAGTTCTGTGTTCAGACAAGGTCCCCAAGACCACATTAACCTCTTTTGTGTGGTGTTTTGAGATCTTTAAACATGGCTGCCAAGAGAAAGTTTCAAGTTAAATCTCTTCATGTCTTTGTGCTACTCAGATAGATACTGAGTAGGGCAGATTGTAAGGCTGGATCTTGGAAAATACATCTTAAGAGAAAAGAAAGGAAAGAAACTGGGGTTTTGTATATTTGAAAGAGAATACAGGGCAGCAATAACATGGCTTTGGTCAAGGGTAGTAACTTTGATTAAGCCCAAAGAGGTAGCTGAAAGAGCACACAAGGGTCTCAGGTGAGACATGAGTGAGGAGGGATTTCCTGATGGTTGAGCAGACTGCAGGGTCAGTGTCTCAAGGCTGGGTCTGTGCGGGCTGCCTCACATGCTCATCTGCTGGAGTGGAACCACTAGGAACAGCAGAGGCCTGGGAGTAGAGCAGGTGCTCAGGAGCTAAAGCCCAGAGCTGTAGGTTCTAGGCCCAGCAACCTCACCAAATTAAGTGTATTGTGTGCTGTTCCTTTGCTTCACTTTTGTCAGCTGGTACATGGAGTTAGCTATCTGGTACGCTACGATACAGTGCGAATGAAAGAAATGATGGCTGTCAGCCTTTGTGGGTATAGGAGTTGGTTTGAAGGCAAGGGTAGGCTCTCCTGAGGATTCCACAAAGAAAACCACGACCCCTGTTTAACAGTCTTTGTGTGCATAAATGTGAGGATGGGAACATGTGTGCATACTGTGAATGAGAGTAATATTAAATTTTGGGGAGTAGCCAGGAGCTGTGCTAAGCATGCTAGCTTGGTTAGCTCTCCAATAATCCTAGGGGATTGAGTACTATCATTATTCCCATTTTCCAGAAGAAGAAACTGAGGCCAGAGAGGTGAAATCACATGTCCAAGAATATACTCCGCAAGAGGCAGAATGCTCAACCAACTGCCTATCTGTAATGAGGCTGGTGCCATCCATAAATTAGTCTGAGAGAGGGCTGGCTTGGGGTACCCCTTTCCAACTGTATATATCGTCTGGACTTATGACAGGTGTTGTAGAGTGAATAAAGGCTTAAAGTTCACCCAGGTAGGGTGGGGGGTATTGCCTGTGTGTGTGTGCATGTATACACATACATTTTAGAAAATGATGTCCAACGTGGAACCCAGAAGGTGGAAGCCGTTCCATGAGAGCAACACATCCCTGCATGGTACCCAAGCTGGAGACCAGGCTTCCATCACCTGTGATGGGTTGTTTTCATCAGGATTCTCTAGAGAAGCCATCAGGGGATGGATTTGGATATAAATATAAATAAACACACACACACACACACACACACACACACACACACACACACAGGAATTGGCTTATGTGATTGTGGGGGCTGGCAAGTCCAAAATTTACAGGGTAGGCTAGCAGACTGGAGACCCAGGGAAGAATGATGTTTCAGCTCAAGTCTGTAGGGAGTCGGCTAGCAGAATGCCCTTTTCTTAGGGGGAGGTCACCTTTTTTCTTAAGATCTTCAGCTGATTGGGTAAGTTTGAATTATGAAAGGTAATCTACTTTACTCAGAGTCTACTGATTTAAATGTTAATCTTGCCTAAAATATATCTTTATAGCAACATCCAGACATGTTTGACCAAATACCTGAGTGCTGTAGCTCAGCCAGTTCGACATGTAAAATTAACCATCACAGGGACTAACTGGTTTCTCTCCATTAAGGTCATTGGAAGTCTTAGGAAACATCTTTTTTGTGAGGGGATTCCCCCCACAGATAAAAACTTGGCAGGTGAAATAATATGGCTGGCTTTCCCCTGTCCAGGGGAGGGCTGAGCCATACCCATGGGTCAGGAGGAAGAGCCTCTTCTGGGGCACATACACTATAGAGTCCCTTGGAGCTGGAGCTACTGCACTGTTGGTGGTTTGGGTAGGGGTTTTGATAGAACTGTCCTCTGGATCAGCTGAGTAGCTATTGTGTTCCTAGGGAGCCCCAGTGTATTAATGGGAAGCCCAAGGAGACTTCTCAGTGTTGGCATTATCTCCAGCTTTTTCTTCTTCTCACAAATGGTTCATGGCACATGGGATTTATAGCCCTGGAATATCTTCTTTCCAGAATGTTCTCCAGCTACTCAGACTATTGGAGGTTGTGAGACTACTGGAGTTCTTAGTGGGCACTAATCTGTAGGCTTTGGTTATACACTTGTAGATACTGGATGGAAGCGCTACGGGAACCTGACCAGAGCCCTGTACATAGGAGGAGATGGCCTAAGGAGTGGTGAATAGGTTTAGCCATGGTGCCTGACTCCAGAGAATAGGGAGCTCCTACAACCTGGCCTGTCCACCCTAGCCGGTGTCTTTGGTTCTCTGAGCCCTGTGAAGGTAGAACTGGGTGCACAGATGCCATGCTTTTGACATGTCTTCATCTGGTGGAGAACAGCATAGCCTACTAGTTGTCTGCTCTAGGGAGGGACCTACCCCTATGCGTTTGACTCTTGAGGGCAGGGCTTTGTTGCATGGATGACCCTGAGAGCAAAGATGGAAGCATCTAGTGCAATCTGGGGGTTCAGGGAAGGACATTTGAGCAGAAGACATAGGGACAGTAGTAGTAAGGTGAAGTTGTGCATGTCTGAGTGTATGTGCTTCCTTTGCAAAAGTCCTGACACAATATTGAGCATGGCTCAATGAGGCCCTGGTTCAGTGTAGTGGGAGGCTAACATTGTAGAGAGGAGAGGTGGGGGGAGACAGGACAGAAGGGCAGGCTCTTAGGGATATGGGGTACAAACCAAAGGAGTTTAGACTCCATCTATGGGCACCTGTCAGTTTTCTAGAGCTCACAATGTGGAGCGATGGCGTGATACTGGAGGCCAATGGTCAGAAGGCCATTGCGGTGGTCATCCAGGTGACTGAAAAAGGACTGTGGCCAAAGAGGTCGGGTTGAGGGGACAGAGCTGGATGCTATGGATAGGATATGTTGGTTGATTAAGCATGTATAGCATGATAAAGCATGAGGAGTCAAGGGTGAGGGAGGCCTGGTCTCTAGCTTGGGTACCGGTTGGGGGGATGATGCTATTTTCTTGGCAGGGCTGCCACGTTTTTCAAGGATGTTGGGCTCCCCTTCTCTGGGGTACCCATTATGCTCTCATGAGTCCCCTTACTTTAATGGCCCATCTCATGAACCTGAGCTTGGCTGGGATTGCTGGGTGCCCTTGTCAGCTCCTTGGCACATATCCTTAGGGTCTGTCTGAGTCTGGGAGCCTGATTCAGTGGTGAGTAGTTTGGAACCTGGTGCTGGGCGGGCAAGTTCAGTTGTGGCTCCACAGCTCTGCCAGGGCACTGGGGCCAGACTCCTGAGGCACTCAGAGCCCTTCTTGACCTCTGGCTCTGGCACCCAAAGAGCTGTTGCATCTCCCAGGAAGCAGCTGGCATCCTGCTGGCTAGGCTCTTCTCAGACGTTTTCTAAATTGTTACATGGGGCCTGGAGAGTCTTGGGGTTTGGCAGTTGCACATCAGGAAAATCTGCATGGAGTGCCTTACTATATGCCTGGCCCCGTGCTGGGCTCTGAATGGACAGGGGGAAGTCCAGCAAGTTTAGAATAAACAGGGCAATGAGTCTCTCATACTGGACACATTAGAAGACCAACAAATGGCACCCAGTATCGGAAATTGGTTTGGTTGGCCACTTAGGGAAGGGAGAGGGCAGTGTGGACTACAGGGTAGATGGGACAGCTTAAGCTAAATCTTGTCCTGTGCTCAGAGAAAGGAAAGGAAGAGGGGGGTGTTGTCCATGATGGAGGAAGGGCAAGAGCAAAGGTCAGAAGTGAGCGCTTGGACAAGCCTGACTTTTGGAGTGAGTGCCTGGCTTTTGTGAGTGTGTGCACTGCACAGATCAGGCACTGTTTCTTTATATGTTCTCTTATGTCTACATGTACAAATCTACATTTCTGCTTCTAAAGAAGTGAAGGGGGGCAGCAATCAGGCACATTTGCCTTTTGAATCCCGAGTTGAGGCAGACAGCTTTGGTTTCACACTGGGAGTGGTACAGCTCTGCCCAGGGCACTGCAGCTGAGAGCAGGGTCAGAGAGTGTGAGGAGCAGCCTTCACCACAGCTCCATCTCCATCAGGGCTCAGTAACCTGACACCCTCCCCAAGGCCTCTCAGCCCAGGCCAGTAGCACTCCCTGTCACCATGGCAACCTTCCTGGATCTGGGTATGGTTAGGGGCACTCACGGGAACCTCCGTCCAAGAGAGACTGAAGTCATTTGGTGGCTTCAATCATGAAGATTGACACCAGGGAACTGGTTTCCAGTACCGAGTTCACAGGTGGAGAGCAGACAGCCTGGATGGCTAGGAACAGTAGTTCTGTTCAGCCATAAGCGGGGCTGACACCTACACCCTTGGTATTGGCACATGGCGGTGGAACAAGGAGGGCCCTGGGTTCTTTCCGAGGTGGGAGAAACTGTGATCCAACCCTAACAAGGTAGATGGGTCAGCTGCCTGAGAGGTTGTGTTGGATCCCATGCAGCCCACTCTGTGCTGTTTCCCATCTGTTTCCTAAGGCCCATTTCTACCTCCTGTCCAGTGTGATAGGCTGCAGCCTAGACTTGTAGGGAGGGCCTTGCCAGGGCGGGGCTCATAGGGCCTCAGAGAGAACCTGCCTTAGGAGGGAGGCCAGAGGAAGGGCTGCGGCATATCCAACTTGTCTCACAGGTAACTTGACCCCTGGGTGTGAGACCTTGTCCATTTGTCAAATTGGTTCTCACTTCCGGTTCCAGAGTGAAGATAAGCCTGGACCAGCTGTCAGCCCAACACTAGGCTGCCCTTCTCCCTTGAATGGCTGCCTCCACTTTCCCCCTGACTACTAGATCCTGAGTCTCACCTGTGCAGTCCTCTTGCCTCTGGCTGGAGTCATCTTCCTAAATACACACTTGAAGCATGAGCCCCTTTATGCTGTAGCTAGACACCTGGCCCTGCATGATCCTACCTCCTGGACCTGGAAATTATCCTTGGCCTCTCCTCTGTGCTCCCCAAAGCATTAATACACACATCTCTCATTGCCCTGACCAGAAGGTGCTGGTTACCTCTTTTCAGAGTAAGTACCTTGAGAGCAGGGGCTTTGGTGCTGTTTTCTGAACCAAACTGCATCATGAATGGGACCAAGAAGGGTTGGGAAGAGCCCCCGATAGCTGGTGATTGCTCAGTGATCTGAGGAGAGAATCTATATCTCAGCTTTTCACTTGACCTGAGACCCCTGGGCATATCATGCCACTGAGGAGCCAATAACCTAACTCACATTAGAGTAGGAAGGCAGATGGTAATGGCATTAAGCTTCCACACAGAGAACCTACTATGAACCATCACTGGTTCCCAGTGTTTATACATCTTGTCTCTAACCCTTACACAGCCTTGTGAACTATGGATTATAAAAAACATCCCTCCAGTGAAGACACTGAGGTCCAGAGAGGTTGACTTGCCCAGAATCCCACAGCTGGTAACTATCGGGGTAGGGATCAGAATTCATGCTGGTGTCATTTTCAAAGTCCATTTCTTTCCATGACTCCACTCTGGTCCTTTTTAAGTGTGGCCTGTGGGAACAAGCCCACTCCAGAAAGGTCCATTCCAGCCTAAAGAGCATGTGCTGTTTGTTTCTTACCCAGTATTCTGTCTGGGTCCCTGGCATGAGCATCTGACAAGTCGTGTAAACTCTTACCGCAGTGAGCCCTGACGTCAGGGCCAGCTCCTCTTCTGTTAGTGTTTTCTAATTGGTATTATCTCAGCAGTTGCTTTAGAGATTTGACTTTGATGAAAAAAATTAATTACATAATGAATTACTCTCCAAGGACCAGGCTGTTGTGTCATGGCTCAGCCACGTGTGGGGCAGGGAGCCGGCTGAAGGGGAGTGTTTGGGATGAGTTGACGTGCATTCCCCCACCGTGTGCCTCTGCATTTTTCTGTGGTGACTGTAAGATGAATTAGGACTTGAATGGCCCGCGGGGATAACACACGAGTACATGCGCCGCGGGGAAACATCTGCGCCATTTTGCTCCTAACGGACCAGAGAAAGCTGAGTGCGTAAGAAGCCTTGTTTTGAAATGTGTTTTCAAAATAAAGGGTTTCATAACAACCATGATTGCAGAAACAACTGCTGATGGGAATAACTTCCTGGAAAGCAGAGGCCTCCATGCGAGCTGGGATTTAAAAGGCCAAGCCGAATTCCAAACCTAATTGAAGTTGAGCACTGCTTTTTGTGCTCGTGCTCACACATGTATGCACACGCGCGCGCGCGCGCACACACACACACACACACACACACACACACACATTTGTAGGTGCCTCCCTCAGGCCGCAGGCTTTGTTGTTGGCTTTTGACACTTCACCCAGGACCACTGAGCTTTTGTTTTGAGGTCTGGGGCAAAAATAAGAGGCTCAGGGGTACTCCCCATCCTTCCCCGTTCCAAAGTCCCTGGTCTACACAGAGAGGTTGGAGGGAGCTGCTTCTGCATTGGTTGCCTAGAGGGGAACTGCGCCTCTCTGTCCTCTAGTCACATGATTGGGCCAGAGATGGAGGCTCAGCCAAAGGCAGCATCTCATAGGCTAGCAAGTGGTCTGCGGGGTGGTCTGTTGCAGGATGCTGTCCAATAGAGACTCAGTATTTAGTACGTGGCTACTAGGCCGGATCAGATCCTCTCCTCTGTGAATAGCACAGAGGAGGATAGCCGCCAGAAGGCAGGCAGAGGAAAGTTGGAAGTAATGAGATTCTTAGAAACCCTAAGACAACTGGATACCTGGTGGCAACAGGAGGAGGCAGAAGAAGACTGGGTCAGAACCCTGGAGCCTCAGTGGCCTCCTGAAGGTAACACCTGTTCTTCATGGTTGAGCACCTACATGTCTCTGTATAGCCTTACAATAAACATGCATTCCTCCTGGAGGTCCTTTGAACCCATTTAGCTTCTTGCTCCCTAATGGAACCTAGCCAGCCAAGGGTCCACCATGTTCTTGCCCCTGGAGATGGTTCTGTTGGGCGCCACAGATAAGCAATAGAAGATTCTATTAAGGGGAATTCTCAGTCTTGGCACGGTCTTCATTTCATTACTTTCTTGGGCTTTTGGGTAGGGGAGGGTGACTGTGGGAACTTCTGCTTCCCAGACGGGGGGAGTTTGGTGGGTGGTGCTGTTCTGAGACAGGGAGGCCCTGGTTTCCAGACCAGAAGAGTTTCCCACAGAGGTGGAAGGACACGGTTCTGCTTTGGATTTGGAAGGGGTCTTGGTGCATTTTTCCAATGTTGGTTCAATGAAACTCAAAACTTTTTCCTAATGCTTTCCTCCCTTCATTTTAACATCACCCTGTATGCACAAAAAGGCAGTACATGTGCTTTTGATTCCTTTACCTTGAAATCAACACTTTTTCTCCCTTGAGAAATCCCAGGTCTCAGAAACCTCTGGAGACATTTAAGGCCTTTCACCCTCTTAAAACGAGGACCCTGCATGCTGCTAAAAGCAAATAGATGCAGAGGGTTTCAGTCAAGACAAAAAGCATTCTTCCCCACCTGATCCAGTGTGATTGAGGCCAACCTAAGCAGCAGCCATGCTCCTGGGAAATAAGGCCTTGGAGAAATCAACACCTGCTATGAAGACACCGAAGACTGAAAAGAACAGCAATGGGGTGTCAAGTTGTAAATGGTTGTCAGAAGTTGACTTGCATATTGCATCCTTTAGCTGCAACACACAGTCTTCTCTCTCCCCAGTGCTGGGGACTGGAGGCTCACATCCTGTATGCTGGCCTATATTCTGCCTTGGAAAAGGCTCTTGGGGTGTGGGTGGGGGTCCTCAGTGTCCACTCTTACTGCATCTTGTCTCCAGGACAGCAATACTTTTCAGGTAACCTGATGGTGATAGTGATGTGGCAGGGGTGATGAGACAGGACAGCATAGGTGAGGGGCTCTGTTCATGAATTGCCAGAAACTAATTCTGGGCCAGTTCTTTGGGGAGGGGAGAGGAGCGTGCAGCATTTACCCAGGTCCAGAAATGTTTGTGCTCCCCTGAGGTGGTGCAGTGTAGGGGTTAAGTTCACAGACCACCTGACTTCAAGTACTAGCTTTGGCCCTTACAGGGGGTGGGGGGACACGACCCTAGGACTTGCTTGTGTATCTGTGTATCTGTGCCTCAACTTCACCATGTAAATGGGAATCACAATAGGTCTCTCACAATTGTGGTCCCCCATGATCCAAGTTGTATGAGCATGGGTTTGTCATGCTGTACCTATCTGACATCCAGCAAATGCTCTTCAGATGTTTGCTGTTATCAAGAATGACATGAAAAGAAAAAAGAAAGTATGACATGTATACAAATGAAATGATTTGGTGCCTTTGATTTTCTTTAAAATAGTATGGGAATCGGGAAGTAGGGTGGGTATACAGATGAAATGGGACTAGCCATGAGCTGACAGTTGTTGAAGCTGGGTGATGGGTACACAGAGATTCATTAGATTATTCTTTCTATTTTTGTTTTTGAAATTTTCCATAATAAAAAGAAAAAAGAATTCAAAATAAAAAGTTACATGCATGTGTATATTTATATTAATATGAGACATAATAATGTTTATAGTGGAATGTAATTAGAGATTGCAGTGCATGAGCTGATTTTTTAAAAAAGATTTTATTTATTTATTTGACGGACAGATATTACAAGTAGGCAGAGAAGCAGGCAGAGAGAGGGAGGGGGAAGCAGGCTGTCCACTAAGCAGAGAGCCGGATGCGGGGCTTGATCCCAGGACCCAGAGATCATGACCTGAGCTGAAGGCAGAGGCTCAACCTACTGAGCCACCCAGGCCCCCCAGTATAAGAGCTTATTTTAAGTAATATGCTGATGATTCATTCTTTCTTTCTTTCTTTCTTTCTTTCTTTCTTTCTTGTAGAGAGAGAGTGTGCTCATGTGTGAGCAGGGGCAGGTCCAGAGAGAGAGGGAGAAAGAGAACCTTAAGCAGACTCCACACCAGCACAGAGCCCAGCGCTGGGCTTGATCTCACGACCCTGAGATCATAACCTGAGCTGAAATCAAGAGTCAGACACTGGGGCACCTGGGTGGCTCAGTGGGTTAAAGCCTCTGCTTTCAGCTCAGGTCATGATCCCAGGGTCCTGGGATTGAGCCCTGCATTGGGCTCTCTGCTCAGCAGGGATCCTGCTTCTCTTCCTCCCCTCTCTCTGCCTGCCTCTCTGCCTACTTGTGATCTCTGTCTGTCAAATAAATAAAAATATTTAAAAAGAGTCAGACTCTTACCCTACTCAGCCACACAGGTGTCGTGTCCTTATCTGTGAACTTTTAAATTTTAATAATTATGTATTTAAAATGTAAAATAATTATAGCAAGTGGCATGAAACATTTCCTTTTAAACTAAAGTTAAGTAGGAAAATTGAGTTGATTTCATGAGAAGAAATGAAGGTAATGAGAGAAGAAGAGATTATCTGGATATGGCAAACATGATGGCTGTAGAAATTGAATTGTGGAAGTTTTGGAAACATCATTAAAGTTCTGATGAGGAAGGGTTCATGCTGATTACTTTGAGTGCACAGTGTGTTGGCCTTATGGGACCATTTATCTAGAAGGTTAAGTATGGGGGTCACAGCAGCAAGAGATAGGAGGGAGATGACTGTGGGCTTTGGAGATAAACAGACTTTGTTTTGGTTCCTGACTCTGCCGTTTAATGGCTGTGTGACACTGGGCAAATGACCCACCTGCTTTGGGCCTTGTTTCTTTATCTGAAAACCTGGGATGTTACTATATATATTAAAATGTCCTTGTGAGAATTAAATGTGGTGGTGCCTGTGGTATACCTGGCATTGCATGTAAGAGGTGCTTAGTAAATGGCAGTGCACTTGGAAAAGAAGTAGGACAGGCAAGGTGGAGCGTAAAGTCCATGTTTGAGCTCTGGGCGCAGTCCTCACAGTTTCATTCAGAACATGTTTAGTCCTATCTGAGACACAATTTTAAAAGCATGTGTTTTTTGTTTGCTGTACTGTTCTCCTAATCTGTGGATCCTGAGAAGTGGACAGGAGACAGGTGGAGACATGCTGAGCAGAGAGAAGGTGGAGCCTGTCGATTGACACATCAGCACAGCGTTATCCGCAGGACATATCATGTGGCTCCTTGGCTTGTTCTGATAATACAGTTGGTTTTTATTGCTTGAAACAGCTCCCACCCAGTCAAGTCAAATTTTGCTGTCTATAATTCACAAATAACAGTTTTTATTGAGTGTTTACTCCGTGCCAGGACCATGCTGAGCCTCCACATTCATTTTCTGACTCAGCTTCCCTGACAGCCTTCCAGGCGAGGGGTCACTGTTCCCGCATCACAGCTGAGGACACTGAGGCTGAAAGGATGCAATGACCTCCGGACGACCCCACAACAGGTTAGTGGCGAGGCCAGGACAGATGCGGTTTGATTTCAGAGCCCACGTGCTTGGTCACAGGACTCTAACAGCACTCTCTCTGAGGGCCTCTGGGCTCCTCAAGACCTGGACATACCCTCCTCTTAGAGTATGGTCTTAGTCCTGATCTAGTAGCATGAGGCCTCATCAGGTCAGCTCTTGGGGACAGGTGCCTGGGGGTGAGGGTGCTGCCTGAATGTGGCTGTAGTCTGGCAGAGATGTGGTTCTTGTCAGTCTGGAGGTCCTTTAGACCTTTACACTTAAAAATGCAAGCTCTGTCCATCTTCAGAGGACAAGTCATGACAAGCAGGTTTTGAACATTTGGAGACCATATTTCTAGGTCACAAGGACCTTACCTTTTGGTGTGTGATGGAAGGGTAAAGATGGAAAATATGTGCCTTGGTTTCTGCCATGTGTGCCCAGAATCCCAGAGATAATGGTTGTTTGAGCTTCACAGTAGTCTGTTCACAGATTTCCCCCATAATTTCCCACTAGTCCAGCAGTTCTCTGTAGATACCCATAGGCATCTAGCAGTTCAAAAGAGAAAAACAGCAACCCATGGTTTAGAAATGGTAATGCCCAAGAAAAAAATTAAATTAACTGCAAGACTAAAAAAAAATCACAGGGAAAAAGCCATGAGTTCTGTGCTTTGCCGGTCCTAAATCAGGACTCAACCGGTATCAAAAGATTGGGATCATTCCCTGCATATTTTCAGACTACAATGCTCTAAAGCTAGAACTCAACCACAAAAGGAAGTTTGAAAAGAACCCAAATA
>NC_081558.1:95330093-95351957 GCF_022355385.1 Mustela nigripes
TGACAGATGCTGGCGAGGATGCAGAGAAATGGGAACCCTCCTACACTGTTGGTGGGAATGCAAGCTGGTGCAGCCCCTCCAGAAGACAGCATGGAGGTTCCTCAAAATGTTGAAAATAGAACTGCCCTATGACCCAGACATTGCACTATTGGGTATTTACCCTAAAGATACAAACGTAGTGATCCAAAGGGGCACATGCACCCGAATGTTTATAGCAGCAATGTCCACAATAGCCAAACTATGGAAAGAACCTAGATGTTCATCAACAGATGAATGGATCAAGAAGAAGTGGTATATATACACAATGGAATAGTATGCAGCCATCAAAAGAAATGAAATCTTGCCTTTTGCGACAACATGGATGGAACTAGAGCGTATCATGCTTAGTGAAATAAGTCAAGCAGAGAAAGACAACTATCATATGATCTCCCTGATATGAGTAAGTGGTGATGCAACGTGGGGGCTTAAGTGGGTAGGAGAATAAATGAAACAAGATGGGATCAGGAGGGAGACAAACCATAAGTGACTCTTAATCTCACAAAACAAACTGAGGGTTGATGGGGGGAGGGGGGTTGGGAGAAGGGGGTGGGATTATGGACATTGGGGAAGGTATGTGCTTTGGTGAGTGCTGAGAAGTGTGTAAACCTGGTGATTCACAGACCTGTACCCCTGGGGATAAAAATATATGTTTATAAAAAATAAAAAATTAAAAAAAAATTTTCAAACTAAAAAAAAAAAGAAAAGAAAAATATACATATATTAGATAAACTAGTTAAAAACGTTAAAAAAGAAAAGGGTAAAAGTTAAAAAAATTTTAGCAGCAGAAGAAACAAAATTAAAAAGAAATTAAATTAACTGCAAGACTAAAGAATCATGGGGAGAAAGCCATGAGTTCCATGCTTTGCTTTCTCCTCTTCTGGAATTCTGCTGCTCTTCTTGGTATTGAACCTGCACTCCTTGGTAGGTGAACTTGGTCCTGGCTGGATTTCTTGTTGGTCTTCTGGGGGAGGGGCCTGTTGTAGTGATTCTCAAGTGTCTTTGCCCCAAGCGGAATTGCACCACCCTTACCAGGGGCCAGGCTGAGTAATCAGCTCGGGTTTGCTTTCAGGAGCTTTTGTTCCCTGAACACTTTCCGTAGAGTTCCGGAGGACAGGAATGAAAATGGCGGCCTCCCAGTCTCCAGCCCAGAGGAGCCGAGAGCTCTGGGCCCCACTCCTCAGAGCGCCTTCAGAGAATAACGCCCAATTATTCTCGTCTCCCTGGCCTCTGGCCCTGCTCCAAGCTCACCGAGCCTGCGACTGGTTCAAGGTAACCCCAAGCTGAGAGCTCACTCCTCGGCTCTGTCTCTGTAGCCGGCTTCCCTGTTCTAATACCTGCAAGATCTGCGACATTCAGACACCCCCGATCCTTCTGTGACCTTGCGGGACCTGAGGCCATGCTGCCCCCGTATGGGCTTCATAGCCTCTGGAACGATGTCCCTCAGCCGAACAGACTTTTAAAAGTCCTGATTTTGTGCTCCATTGCTCTGCCACTTGCCGGGAGCCGGCCCCTCCCCCCCGCAGTCTATCTTCCCGTCGCTTTGGATTCACGTCTCCGCCAGTCCTACCTTTCAGAAAGTGGTTAATTTTCTGTTTCTAGAATTTCTGTTCTTCTTCTGTTCGATCTGCCATTGGATTTGTAGGTGTCTGCAATCTTTAGATAAGCTATCTAGCTGATACCCTGCTACCTGAAGTAGTCTCAGCCTGCTACTTCTCCGCCATCTTGACTCCTCCTCCTGGAATAAAGTTTTAATTGAAGTATAGTTGACACACAGTGTTACATTAGTTTCAGGTGTGCAACACTGTGATTCCACAAGACTCTGCATCACATTGTGCTTACTGCAGTGAACCATACAACGGGTTTACAATACTGCTGACTGTGTTCCCTTGGCTGTACCTTCTATCTCTGTGACTTATCCATTCCACTGGGAGTCTGTACCTTCCATTCCCCTTCATTCATTTTCCACCATACCCCACCACTCCTCATTCATTTATTGGTCTGTTTATGCTTTTTGTTTGTTGGTTTGTTTATTCATTTGTGTTTTTTTTTCAATTCCAGATGTAAGTGAAATCATATGGTATTTGTCTTTCTCTATCTGACTTATTTCACTTAGCTTAATACCCTCTAGATCTATTCTGTTGTGGAAATGAGAAAGATCTCATTCCTTTATTTTTATTTTTTTATTCTTTTTTTAAAAATTTATTTATTTTCAGCATAAGAGTATCATTATTTTTTCACCACACCCAGTGCTCCATGCAATCTGTGCCCTCTATAATACCCACCACCTGGTTACCCCAACCTCCCACCCCCCCACCACTTCAAACTCCTCAGATTGTTTTTCAGAGTCCATAGTCTCTCATGATTGACCCCCCTTCCAATTTAACCCAACCCCCTTCTAACTCCCCATGTCCTCCATGCTTTTTGTTACTCTCCACAAATAAGTGAAACCATATGATAATTGAATCTCTCAGCTTGACTTATTTCACTCAGCATAATCTCTTCCAGTCCCATCCATGTTGCTACAAAAGTTGGGTATTCATCATTTCTGATGGAGGCATAATACTCCATAGTGTATATGAACCACATCTTCCTTATCCATTCGTCTGTTGAAGGGCATCTTGGTTCTTTCCATAGTTTGGCGACCGTGGCCATTGCTGCTATAAACATTGGGGTACAGATGGCCCTTCTTTTCACTACATCTGTATCTTTGGGGTAAATACCCAGGAGTGCAATTGGAGGGTCATAGGGAAGTTCTATTTTTAATTTCTTGAGGAATCTCCACACTGTTCTCCAAAGAGGCTGCACCAACTTGCATTCCCACCAACAGTGTAAGAGGATTCCCCTTTCTCCACATCCCCTCCAACACATGTTGTTTCCTGTCTTGCTAATTTTGGCCATTCTAACTGGTGTAAGGTGATATCTCAATGTGGTTTTAATTTGAATCTCCCTGATGGCTAGTGATGATGACCATTTTTTCATGTGTCTGATAGCCATTTGTATGTCTTTATTGGAGAAGTGTCTGTCCATATCTTCTGCCCATTTTTAGATATGATTTTCTGTTTTGTGTGTGTTGAGTTTGAGGAGTTCATTATAGATCCTGGATATCCAAATTGGTAATGAAGAAGTCAAACTCTCTCTCTTTGCAGATGACATGATTCTTTATATGGAAAACCCAAAAGACTCCACCCCGAAACTACTAGAACTCATACAGCAATTCAGCAACGTGGCAGGATACAAAGTCAATGTACAGAAATCAGTGGCTTTCTTATACACTAACAATGAAAATACAGAAAGGGAAATTAGACAACCGATTCCATTTACTATAGCACCAAGAACCATAAGATACCTGGGAATAAACCTAACCAAAGAGGTAAAGGATCTGTACTCGAGGAACTACAGAACACTCATGAAAGAAATGGAAAAAGACACAAAAAGATGGAAGACCATTCCATGCTCTTGGATCGGAAGAATAAACATTGTTAAAATGTCTATACTGCCTAGAGCAATCTATACTTTTAATTCTATTCTGATCAAAATTCCACCGGTATTCTTCAAAGAGCTGGAGCAAATAATCCTAAAATTTGTATGGAATCAGAAGAGACCCCGGATCGCTAAGGAAATGTTGAAAAACAAAAATAAAACTGGGGGCATCATGTTACCCGATTTCAAGCTTTACTACAAATCTGTGATCACCAAGACAGCATGGTACTGGCATAAAAACAGACACATAGACCAGTGGAACAGAGTAGAGAGCCCAGATATGGACCCTCAACTCTTTGGTCAAATAATCTTTGACAAAACAGGAAAAAATATACAGTGGAAATAAGACAGTCTCTTCAATAAATGGTGCTGGGAAAACTGGACAGCTATATGTAGAAGAATGAAACTCGACCATTCTCTTACACCGTAGACAAAAATTAACTCAAAATGGATAGAAGACCTCAATGTGAGACAGGAATCCATCAGAATCCTAGAGGAGAACATAGGCAGTAATCTCTTCGATATCAGTCACAGCAACTTCTTTCAAGATATGTCTACAAAGGCAAAGGAAACAAAAGCGAAGATGAACTTTTCGGACTTCCTCAAGATCAAAAGCTTCTGCACACCAAAGGAAACAGTCAAGAAAACAAAGAGGCAACCCACAGATTGGGAGAAGATATTTGCAAATGACAGTACAGACAAAAGGTTGATCTCATTCCTTTAAAAAAATATTTTATTTATTTTTTTGAAAGAGAGAGAGAGAGTGTGCATGCCTGAGTGAGGAAGAGGGGCTGAGGGAGAGGAATAAGCAGATTCCCTGCTGAGCAGGGACCCGGACTCGGGGCCCAGTTCCAGGATCCTGAGATCATGACCAGGGCCAAAGGCAGCTGCTTAACTGACTGAGCCATCCAGGCACCCCTCATTCTTTTTTTTATGGCTCAGTAATATTCCATTATATATATTCCACATCTTTTTTTGTTCATTTATCTATTGATGGACACGTGGACTGCTTCCATATCTTGGCTATTGTAAATAATGTTGCAATAAACACAAGGTTGTATATGTCTTTTCAAATTACGTGTTTTTGTTTTCTTTGGGTAAATACTCAGTAACAGAATTACTGGATCATAATATTTCTACTTTTAATTTTTAAAAATGATTTTATTTATTTATTTGACAGAGAGAAACACAGTGAGACAGGGAACATATTCAGGGGAAGTGGGAGAGGGAAAAGCAGGCTTCCTGCTTATGGCCCGATCCCAGGACTCTGAGATCATGATCTGAGCCAAAGGCAGGCACATAATGACTGAGCCACCCAGGTGCCCGTATTTTTAACTTTTTTATTAACATATAATGTATTATTTGCCCCATGGGTACAGGTCTGTGAATCTCAGGCTTACACATTTCATAGCGCTCACCATAGCACATACTCTCTCCAATGTCCACAATCCAGCCACCCTAACTCCCCCCACCCAATCCCCAGGAACCCTCAGGTTTCATGAGATTAAGAGTCTGTGATGGTTTGTATCCCTCCTGATCCCTCTTGTTTCATTATTTCCCTCTCTACCCACCATGACCTCCCACCCTGCCTCTAAAATTCCTTATATCAGAGAGATCATATAATAATTGTCTTTCTCTGATTGACTTATTTTGCTCAGCATAATACCCTCTAGTTCCATCCACATTGTTGCAAATGGTAAGATTTCATTTTTTGATGACTGCATTGTATTCCATTTTATCTATCTATCGATCTATCTATCTATCTATCTATATATCTATATCACATCTTCTTTATCCATTCATCTATTGATGGACATCTAGGTTCTTTCCATAGTTTGGCGAAAATGCCCTTCAACGGACAAATGGATAAAGATGATATGGTCCATACATACAATAGAATATTATGCCTCCGTCAGAAATTATGAATACCAACTTTTGTATCAACATGGATGGGACTGTAGAATTGGACATTGCTGCTATAAACATTCACGTGTATGTGCCCCTTTGGATCCCTACATTTGTATCTTTACATTAAATACCCAGTAGTGTGGAGCCTCCATGCTGTTTTCCAGAGTGGCTGTACCAGCTTGCATTCCCACCAACAGTGTAAGAGGGTTCCTCTTTCTTCACAACCTCTCCAACATCTGTCATGGTCAGAGCAATCTATACTTCAATGCTATTCTGATCAAAATTCCACCAGCATTTTTCAAAGAGCCAGAACAAACAATCCTAAAATTTGTATGGAACCAGAAGAGACCCCAAATTGCTAAGGAAATGTTGAAAAAGAAAAACAAAACTGGGGGCATCATGTTACCTGATCTCAAGCTTTACTACAAAGCTGTGATCACCAAGACAGCATGGTACTGTCACAAAAACAGACACATAGAACAGTGGAATAGAGTAGGGAGCCCAGATATGGACCCTCAACTTTATGGTCAAATAATCTTCAACAAAGCAGGAAAAAATATGCAGTGGAAAAAAGACAGTCTCTTCAAGAAATAGTGCTAGGAATATTGGATAGCTACGTATAGAAGAATGAAGCTTGATCATTCTCTACACCATACAAAGATAAATTCGAAATGCGTAAAAGACCTCAACATGAGGCAGGAATCTATCAAAATCCTAGAGGAGAACATAGGCAGTAAGCACTTCAGTATTGGCCACAGCAACCTCTTTCAAGACATGTCTCCAAGGCAAAGGAAACAAAAGCAAAATGATCTTTTGGGACTTCATCAAGATCAAAAGCTTCTGCACCGCAAAGGAAACAGTTAACACAATAAAGAGGCAACCCATGGAATGGGAGAAGATATTTTCAAATGACACTACAGACAAAGGGCTGATATCCAAGATCTATAAAGAACTTCTCAAACTCAACACCCCAAAAACAGATAATCATGTCCAAAAGTGGACAGAAGACAAGAACAGACACTTCTCCAATGAAGACATACAAATGGCTATCAGACACATGAAAAAATGGTCATCATCATTAGCCCTCAGGGAGATTCAAATTAAAATCACATTGAGATACCATCTTACACCAGTTAGAATGGCCAAAATTAACAAGACAGGAAACAACGTGTGTTGGAGAGGATGTGGAGAAAGGGGAACCCTCTTACACTGTTGGTGGGAATGCAAGTTGGTGCAGCCACTTTGGAACACAGTGTGGAGACTCCTCAAGAAATGAAAAATAGAGCTTCCCTATGACCCCACAATTGCACTACTGGGTATTTACCCCAAAGATACAGATGTAGTGAAAAGAAGGGCCATCTGTACCCCAATGTTCATAGCAGCAACGGCCATGGTCGCCAAACTGTGAAAGGAACAAAAATGCCCTTCAACAGACAAATGGATAAAGAAGATATGGTCCATAAATGCAGTATAATGTTATGCCTCCATCAGAAATGATGAATACCAACTTTTGTATCAACATGGATGGGACTGGAGAAGATTATGCTGGATGAAATAAGTCAAGCAGAGAGAGTCAATTACGGTTTCACTTATTTGTGGAGCATAAGGAATAACAGAAGACATTGGGAGAAGGAGAGGGGAAAATTGGAGGGGGAGAAGAAGCATAAGGGACTGTGGACTCTGAGAAACAAATTGAGGGTTTTGGAGGAGATGGGAGTGGGGGGTTGGGTGATCCTGGTGGTGGGTATTAAGTAGGCAGGAATTTCATGGAGCATGGGGTCTGATGCATAAACAATGCATCTTGGAATGCTGAAAAGATAAAAAGTTAAAAAAACGTTAAAAAAAGTTGGGTATAGGCACCAAAAAAAAAAAAAAAAAAAAAAGTTGGGTATTTATCCTTTCTGATGGAGGCTAAATATTCCATTGTATATATAGACCATATCTTCTTTATCCATTTGTCTGTTGAAGGGCATCTTGGCTCTTTCCACAGTTTGGTAACTGTGGCCATTGCTGCTGTGAACATTGGGGTACGGTTTTCACTACATCTTCTTTCTACATCTTTTCACTACATCTGTATCTTTGGGGTAAATTCCTATTAGTGCAATTGCAGGGTCATAGGGTAGCTCTATTTTTCATCTCCTTTTTTTTTTTTTTTCATTTCTTAAGGAATCTCCACACTGTTTTCCAAAGTGGCTGCACCAACTTGCATTCCCATCAACAGTGTAAGAGGGTTCCCCTTTCTCCAGATCCTCTCCAACACTTATTTCCTGTCTTGTTAATCTTGGCCATTGTATCCCAAAATTTTAAAGAAAAAATACCCCTATATGTATATAAAAAATAAGGTTAAATACAATGAAGGGATAAAATATGGCTATAAATGAAAATTAAAGATTTTAAAAAAGGTATTGATAAAATAAAATTGATAAAATAAAATAGTTATTTTAGGAAAGAGGAGAAATTAACAAAATATAGGAAAAAAGTTAAGTTAAAAACATTTAAACTTTGAAAGACTAAAGGATCATGGGAAAAATGCCATGAATTCTATGTTTTGCTTTCTGTAGCTCTGGAGTTCCGTAGTTCTCATTCATTGGTGAACTTGGTCTTGGCTGGACCTTCCTGTTGCTCTTCTGGCAGAAAGGCCCATTGCCATGATTCTCAAATGTCTTTGCCCTATGTGGAATTGCACTGCCCTTGCCAGGGGCCGGGCTAAGTAATCTGCTTGGGTTCACTCTTGTTAGCTTTTGTTCCCTGAAAGCTTTCTGTAGGGTTTTGGAGGATGGCAATGAAAATGACAGCCTCCCAATCTCTGGCCCACTGGAGCCCAGAGCTCAGGGCCCCACTTCTCAGTGCACTCTCACAGAAAAGCAGTTAGTCACTCCAGTCTCCCTGGTCTCTGGCCAGGCTCCCTGCTCACCCGGCCTGTGACTGAGCATTTCTATCTCAGGTGCATGGCCCCATTTGGAAGCTCCAAACCCAGCAGATTCCTCCTGCATGATCCCACGCCACTCCTCCCAGAGGAGGAAGGTGAATCTTCCCAATCTGCTGCTTGTTGGGTCCTGGCTCAAAGAGCAGTGGCCCAACTGTTCCTTGGATCATGGTTTAAGGTAACCCCGAGCTGAGAGCCCCTCCTTGGCTCCGTCTTTACAGCTGGCTTCCTCACTCTCATACCTGGGGGCTCTGCCACACTCAGACACCTGTGGTCTTTCTGTGACCCTGCGGGTCCTGAGATCACACTGTCCCTATTAGGGCTCGCGTCCCCCCCCCCCCCCGCCCCCACTTAGCCTCTGGAGCGACGTCTCTCAGTGGAGCTGACTTCTAAAAGTTCCATTTTGTGCTCTGTTTTTCTCTCACTTGCCAGGAGCCAGTCCATCCCCCCATGGTCTATCTTCCCTAATGTTGCCTCAGATTCACTTCTCTCCACATCGTACCTTCCGGAAAGTGGTCACTTTTCTTCTCCTAGAATTGCTGCTCTTCTTTTCTATCTCCTGTTGAGTTTGTAGGTGTTCAGAATGGTTTGATAACTATCTAGCTGAACTCCTGTACCTGATGATATTTAGGTATCCTATTTCTCCCCCATCTTGTTCCTCCCTCCCTATTTTAAACTTTTTTTTTAAAAAAAGATTTTATTTAGTTATTTGACAGAGCACACAAGCATGGGCAGTGGTAGGCAGAGGGAGAGGGAGAAGCAGGCTCCCTACTGAGCAAGGAGCCCAACACAGGGCTCAATCCCAGGTCCATGACCTGAGCCAAAAGCACATGCTTAACTGACTGAGTTACCCATGTGCCCCTATTTTTAATTTTTTGAGGAAATTCCAAACTGCTTTCCACAGTGTCTGCACCAATTTGTATTCCCACCAGCAGTGCACAAGTGTTCCTTTTTCTCCACATCCTTACTAACACTTGTTATCTCTTGTCTTTTTGATTCTAGCCATTCTCACAAGTGTGAGGTGATATCTTGTTGTGGTTTTGATTTGCATTTCCTTGACGATAAGTGATGATGGGCTTCTTTTCATAGATCTCTTGGCTATCTGTATGAAATACTTGTTCATGTCTTCTGACCATTTTAATCAGATTACTGTTAATATTATTTTTGGTGTTGAATTGTCTAAGTTCTTTACATGTTTTGGATATTAACCCCTTATGGAATATATCATTTACAAATATCTCCACCCATTCAGTAGGTTGCCTCTTTGCTTTGTTGATGGCTTTCTTCACTTTTTTTTTTTTTTTTTTTTTTAGTGTGGTCCCAGTAGTTTATTTTATTTGTTTTCCTTGCCTGAGGAGACAGCTAGAAAAATGTTGCTACAGCTGGTGTCAAATAAATTACTGCCTATGTTTTCTTCTAGGAGTTTTATGATTTTTTTGTCTCACATTTAGGTCTTTAATCCATTTTGAGTTTATTTTTGTGTATGGTGTAAGAAAGTTGCTTGGTTTCTTTCTTTTTTTTTTTTTTTTTGCATGTAGCTCTCCAGTTTTCCCAGCACCATTTGTTGAAGAGACTTTCTCCTGTTGTATATTCTTGCCTCCTTTATTGTAGATTCTTTTACCACATAAGTGCATGTAGGATGGTGCTCTTTTGGCTGAGGGCCTGAGAAATCCTTTTTGGGCTTGTTGGATTGAACTGAATTTGCAGTGAAAATCTTACCTTGCAGTCCCCAGATGATAAACTTGTCTCTGATGTGCATGTTGCCTTTCGTTTCTCCCTGCAACAGCCAGGCTCCAGCAGTGAAGAATTAATCTTTCAGTAACTCTCATTTTCTTGGCAATTTGACGTTTTTAGGCTGCAGCAACTAACCCCTATCCTTTTTCACTTTGACCAATGGAAACTTCAAGGAGAGGAGTGAAAGGGGATGCACAATTACTTTGTCACCTATCTCCTGCACTCACTGACATTTGCTGAGCATCCTTTGTGCTCTCTGTTGGGTACTGGGCATAGGGAGACACACAGGAGGAGGCAAGGAAGAGGGTGGGGATGAAGATAAAAGAGGAGGAGGCCTTCATGGACCAGTGATAATGAACTGCCATGAAAGTGAGAAGCATGTTTAATTCAGCCTTCTCCACCTGAGGTTAAACATGTGCTCACACACACATATTAGCATACATACATGCATGCACACAAGCCAAAATGCCAAAGACATGTAAGAGAGAGTGCCTGCTTCCAGAAAGCTCAGAGAGTAGTGGGAGAGACACATGCTCATACGATAAGTTTTTGTACTAGAGAGTTAAAAAGGTCATACAAGAGGGCTAAGTATAGGGTACTTTAATGGGTCAAAGGAGGAGCATCTCTCCCTGCATGGGATGGCTTCTTGGCAGGGGTGACATTTGAACTGGGTCTCCAGAATAACTAGGAATTCATAGACAGTGTGGGTGCTGCACAGTTGTCATATATAGAGGTGTGAGACAGCAAGTCTTACTTAGAAAGGGGCAGGACAATGACAGAAAAGCAGACAGTTTGGGATTTTGTGGGAAGGGATATAGAAGATTGAAGGGTTGGGAGAGGGCAGGTTGGAAGCACACGCTTGGTGCCTCGCAGAGCCTCATGTGCCATATGAAGGGCAGGACCTGAGCCACTGTAGGAGACAGGGAAGGAAGAACCCGGATGGTATCAGTCATGGGCAGTAGAGGAGGGCCCACAGCCTGGATCTTCACATCCTGTATTGCTGGCTCTGCAGGGAGGGTTAGTGGAGGCAGCTTCTGTTCACCCTTAGGTGTGGGTCAGAGGGGACACTGAGACCCACAGTCCTTTCCCTCATTCCTGCTCTATACAAGATTTGACTCAGAGCAGGGGGTGCTCATATCCTTATGTGAGAGGTGGCTGCTTGGTCCCACCTATTCCCAGTGCCACACTGGCAGTTATCCTGTGGTGGTCGGGGGGCGAGGTGCAGGGAGTCCGCAGTGAGGGTGGGCCCCTTTGGGAATGGGTAGAGGAAAGCTGAAAACTGGGATGAGCCTGGAGACATGATAACAATTCATTCCACTTTGGGTATCATGGTGCTCCACTCAGATTGCCTCTCCAGGGCTGACACCCCATCCCCCAGCTGCTGGGAGTATCACTGTTGATGGCCCACAGCTGTGTACTCACTCAGCCCGGCTCTCTATAGTGGGGGCTCTCCATAGCCCCTCTTAGGGACAGCCCATGGGCCAGTTGCTTGCTGGTGTGGGAACACCAATGCCAGCCAGAGGGATCAGCTGAGGCCTCAGTTGCGGATTGAACTGTTTGGGGGTTAGCATTTCCTCTGCCCAATCGTGCATTCCCCACTTCCTACTCGTGTCTAATTCAGGGGTACCCCCAGTAGGACTCTTGCACTCAGTTCTCGGTCTCAGAGTGCTTTTAGGGATTCCAGTCTAAGAAAATTGGTACCCAGAATGGTCTTGAGAATCAGGCTCTAAGAGGTAATCACTCACCAGCAAGCTGGCCATGGGGATGGCATTATGGGTGGGAGGTGAGCATGGATGGCCCCTGGTGTGCTGTGGAAGTGCTGTTGCTACAGCTCTTACCCTGGTGAACTGGAATGAGATGCTGATGGGAGCAGATGTAGGCATTTGAGGGGAAGAGGGAAATGGCAGTTCTGAGCCCTGCAGAATGAGGTGGGTGCTGGTGAGCTTGCTGACTTGTTGAGGACAGAGAATGGTGGACTCTGGGTAACAAATCACCAATTTAAGGCAGAATGGGAGAGCAAGAGTGCCTGGCCAGCATTGTCTGAGGAAATCATGATCTTAGGCAACCAGGGCAGAAGATCGGACTTAGATGGAAGAGTAGCAGCTGCGTTCACAGCTCCAGCAAGCCTCGAGTAACAAGGCTAAGGCACTGGATGTCTGGCTACATACACCTGAGAATCTTGAAGTCCCAGTGTCCTCCAAACATGCTGGCAGAAGTAGTCCTATCCCCATTCCTGGAAGACAGTAGTCCTCTCCCCACCCCACCACTGTTTGTAGATCACAGGAAGTCCTCAAATAAAACAAGGGAGATGCTTTCTAGGACAATGCTTACGGCTTGAGTAGTATTCCTTGGTGTAGATAATCATAGTGTGTTTATCCAGTGACATTTGGGTTGATGGACTCAATGTCTGGGTTTTGACTATTACAAATAAAGCTGCTTTGAGAAGTCATATATAAGAATAAAAAAGACAATGCTTAACTCCCTTAGGATTTATTCTCATTTCTTGTGAACCAGACCAGTAGCAAGGATCAAATCCCAGAGAAACAAACTAGGAGTCCACTGGCCTGCCGAGGAGGGCACACTCTCCCTAATTCGTTATGAGTAGAAGGAGTTGGGAGGATGCACATGGGATTGGACTAAAGTGCGGTATCAAGGGGGGCAGAATATAAAACTGGAGAGATGAGAGTTTAATGATACAGTTGCACATACAGGATTTAGCATCCTGGCAAGAACCCCAGGAGACTGTGTTAATATGCTGCTGGGATAGCTCTTGGAAACTTGGCAAAAGTGATAGCCCCCACAAAGTGAAGTAGACATGACAGACGGCTGTGGAAGACAAGGTGGAAGGGATCAAAAGTCCTAGAGAGTAGGGTGGATATACTGTGTAAGGTTGGGAGAAGTTAGCTGTGTTCCACAGGAGGGCCAAGAGGACATTTCATTTACCCAAGTGATAAGGAATGCATTGAGGGGGGCATCAGCATCACTAGGAAACTCAATGGATCGGGACTAACATTAGTAAGAGATGCTGTTACAGTACTAGACTCCCTCGTAGCAATGGGAAATGAGAAGATCTCAATGCAGAGGCCAAATGGTAGTGCTTAAGTCTCAGAAACAAGGTGGGCATTACTATCAAGACTAGTGGCAAAGTCTAAGTGGAGGAGGGTCCCACCTGTGTAATACCACATATAGAGATGGTTCAAGGACCACAGTCTTCCTTATATGGTAGACAGGCAGGCAGCCCACAGGGGAGGCCAGGTTTCTATGAGGAAGGATCATGCAACTCAGAAACAGTTGCACTCAGTAAGAATTATCCCAGACCTTTCCCAAAGTTGCATATGCTCATTTATTTATTTGAGTAACCATGCACTGGAGAGAATACTCAGATTTTTCAAAAATCTGAAAACATTTTTAGATTTTTCATTGAGTCTGAACTGACACTGATATCCAGAGACCCAAAGTGCCATCATGGCTCCCCTAGAATGGGGGCATATGAAATCCATGCTAAATGGGTCTTGACCCAGATCTGGCTCATAGGGGCTTTACTAAACCCATGGATTACTAGATGGTCATTGCCCCAGGTTCCAAATGTACACAATTAGATGGAATTGCTGGGCAGTTTGCAGAACACTTACATTAGTTTCTTGACTTAAGGGGTAAGAACGATTGTAGTGGGAACAGCCAAGTGGAATGTTCTGAAACTGCCCTCCTCCCCTGTCAAGATAGTACATAAAACAGTAATGCCTTGTCTTGGGAGGGTTGGCATTCATGCTACACTCAAAGACTTAAAGGATGTCATAACCCTATTTAATTCATCAGCCTGGTATCTGTAACGCCTTGCTGGATTCTGATGGACAACAGTGGATTACCCCATACTTAATCAATGGTAAACTGACCTGGCCAAGTAGCTGGTCAGCCTAGCCTGTTGATGCTGGACAGACCTGACTGGGTAACATAAGTCTGACCCAGACACATCACAAAGCAGTAGGACACCATAATCTCGAGGAAGGGATAGCACATCCTCAGTAGAGGTACCTGGTTCTTATAACCTAGAAACACATAGCACATGCATATCTATAGCAGACTGCTTTCAATGCTTACATGACAGAAAATCCCAATCATCTTCACTCACATGTTGATTTCCTAAAAAGGGACAGAAACAACTCTTAGTCTATTGGTCTTGACAAAGCTTCCCTATTTCTTTCCTTGCACTTCATTTCCAAGAGTTTACCTATGATTTGTGCTGGTTCTTATTCCCTGTTTGGCAGTAAACCTTTTCACTCAGCCACCAAACTGTGGTCTTGAATAGTCTTATTTTAACACCAAGAAGTAGCTCCACTGCCACTGCGGAGCCAGCAGGTGATATGTGTGCATCATTCTGGCAGTCATGTTCTTTTCCATACCTGTCATGAAGCAGGAGCAGAATCAGTTTGGATTCACAGGTCCTCTCTGGATACTCTGATGAATGTCACATCCGTTCACTAGATTGATAACATGTTAATTGAACTGGATGAGCAAGAAATGGCAGGCACATTGGAGATTTGGCATGCCGTGTGGTCTCTGTGTGTTTGGAGACAAATCCTACGAAAATGTAAGGACTTCTCTTCCTTCCTTCCCTCCTCTCTCCCCTCCCCTTCCCTCCCCTCCCCTTCCTTCTCTCTCCCTTCCTTTTTCTTTCTTCTTTCTTTCTTTCTTTCTTTCTTTCTTATTGAGATTCAGTTTCAGAGGTAGAGTTCAGTGATTCATCAGCCTTATATAACACCTGGTGCTCCTTACATCATGTGCCCTCCCCAATGTCCATCACCCGGTTACCCCATCCCCCCTCCCTCCAGCAACCCCAGTTTGTTTCCTATGATTAAGAGTCTCTTATGGTTTGCCTCCCTCTCTGATTTCTGACAAGGACTTCTGTATTTGTGGAAGTTTTATGGGTTCATACGTCAGAGGCATGTTCTTCCAAAGGACAATTATTGTATCTTGCACCTTCCAGCAAAAGCAGTACAGTGCTTGGCAGGCTTCTGTGGGTTCTGGAGGTAGCCAACACTGCATCTGGGAATACTAGCCTGATCCATTTATGGGGGGTAAGGAGAGTTAACAGCTTTTAGGGGAGCCTAGAGTGTGAAAGGGCTGTACAGCCGGTCCAGCCTGTGGTATAAGGAGCCTGACAGTTGGAGCACATGAATAGGTAGACCCTCTGGAGCAAGCAGTTGGACAGCCGGTGACAGAGGCTGCTTGATACAAAATGGCCAAACAGTTGTGCCACTTTGTTGTTTGGTGCCTCTTTGGTGGCTCCCTCAGCCTGACAGGGATAATGAGCCAGGGCAAAAGGCATGCTAGCCTGCGCTCAGGGCTGATTCCAGATCCTGTCAATGCTTTTGTTCAGATCCTCCTAAGAAGTTCACCCAAGTGAAAACAAACTGTTTGCAGCCTTTTGTTAGTGGTTCACAAATAACCTCTGTAAGGGAAGTGCCTCAAGGGCTTGCATTACCACCTAGCAGATAAGAGAACTGAGGCAAAAGTGACTTATAGGATGGTGAGGGTCTCGTTAAGAGTCATCCAGTAAGTCATTTACTTACCCATTCAGCGGTTATTTATTGTCTGCAGCTGGGAACCAACACTGTCTGACCCCAAGATATGTTGGCAAAGAAGACCTGTCTCTGTTTTCAAAGAACACAGTTTAGAGTAGGTGTAAGAAGAATGGAAAATGGAGTTAACTGGTAAATCCAGCACTGTGAAACAAACATGAATAGAGGAGTAAATACAGGGTGCTGGGTGAACTTGTCAGAGTTGGGGATAGAGAGAAGAAAGAGAGAAACAGAGGAGACTAGGGGACCTCGATGCTGTTTGGAGTGGCTAGAGTCAGGGTGGGGGGATCCAGAAGGGGTTGCGAGGACAGTCCTTCAGGTTACAGACTCCATCCTTGTCACTAACTCGTGTTTCCAGGGCAGCTGTCCCCAGAGCTGTCACAGTGGGTGAGGCCCCAGGCCATTTCATTAGGGAGGTTTGTTTCCAGATTCATCCCCTAAGCTCTATTAAGTCTCTTACTTAGTGGGGAAGCAGCAAATCAAGATGACATTTGAAAAGTAGTGGCCCAGCCTGTTCCTGGAGGAACAGCTAAATCCTCACCCATATTAAATACCTTCTCCTCAGCAGCAGCGGCTGGGCCATTTAGGAAAATTAAAAGGAGAAAGATGAACAGAGAGTGGGGAGATTAGAAACAAGTGTAATAGTGTTTCCAGTCCTATGGCAATGAAGAGACCTCACATATGGCCTTTACACTTTATCCTTCTCTTGGCTTATGCAGAGGGCTGGTCATTATGAAAGTGGTTTTGCAAAGAGGAGCTCGGGTTTCCAGCTCTCCTTCGCTAGGCCAGTTGGCCGGCCCAAGCCAGTGTGCCTCGTAGCACACGTGCTGAAGACTTTGCATTGGAAAAATCACCCTGTAGAGAGATTTCTATAAGGCAGCAGAACTCAGGGTTTGTCTTGACTCAAGGAAAGCCAATGCATTGCAAAGGAACTGGCCCACAGGGGAAGGAGGGTTTACCATCACTGTTCAAACGATGATAAATTAGAAGAACAGTGACATAGCATTTTAAACCTGTTGGATGAAGATAGGTTAAGGAAAGAGAAAACTTGAGCACTGCTGAGGAGATAGTGCAAAAGGAGTACTTGTCCCTTGCTGGTAGGAGTATAAAATGATGTCAGATTTTTGGAGAGCACTTGGGCTAAATGCATCAAGATTCTAAATATGCGTTAATAATTCAAAGAATGTTGGAGTAGTTGGTATAATAATTCTACTTGTAAAAAATAGGTCCAGAAATGTGGTCAGAATATGAGACAGGAATGTTTTCTCTTTAAAAAGGAGAAACCTGAAAAAAAAAAAAAAAGAGAGAGAGAGAGAAACCTGAATGCCTAACAATAATTGACCCATAAGAAGTGGTAGTCAGTTGATTCAAATGATCTTTATGAAAGATAAGCTTATATGAAAATATTAGGTTAGAAAGGATACAAAATACCTTATATACTAAAATTTCTTTCAACTCTCTTTCACAGACACCCCTCCCTGCCACTAACTAACTCTGTCTTCATATACCTCCATTTAACTGACCACTCAAGTTGGACTGATTAGTTGGATTAACTGAGACACTCTATTTTTTCTGTAAACAAAGCAGCTGACACCCAGGGCCTGTGAAAGATAGTGAGTGGTTAACGATGTTCTTTCTACTTCCCCAGCTCAGTTCTATGCTTACCAAGAATCTTCTGTTTATTATTCTCATAATACTCTGCTAAATTTGATTTGATAATATATTATTGAGGATTTCTGCTTCTATATTCAAAGTGTGCTTGACCTGTGTGTGTGTGTGTGTGTGTGTGTGTGTGTGTGTAAGGGCAGTTGTGTGTAAAGGTAAAGGCTAGACCTGTAAAAGGAACTGAGAAGATTTCTTACTCTGATCTGATTGGATAGTCTGAGAATAATCTGTCTGCTGAAGGCTGGGCACCATTTGCCTCTACATACTATTTTAACATAGGCCTGTTTTTTGGGGTGTGTGTGTGGATCAACCCTTGACTGTTTTTCCTCTGTCTTCTGTGGGTATTTGTCTCTTAGTGACTTTCACATTTTCTTGAGCCAACTTTGTAGTTATAACTTACTAGAAATACAGTATTATTCATTTGATTTTTATTTTTTAATTATATTATTTTGTATCTTCTTCTATGGTGAAGTATAGTCATTGTCAGAAAAATGTGATTTTAAATTATAATAATAAAATATTTATTTTAAAATAAGCATATGCTGTGTGTCAGGCACCACACATGTTCTTATTTACTCCACACAAGAGCCCAATGGTGTAAGGACTATTATCATACCTATTTTGCAGATAAAAAAACTAGGGATGATAAGTGTCCAAGACCATGAAATTTGTAAGTGGTAGAGCTGGGATTGAACCTTCATTTGTCTGATTCTGAGCTGTGTTCCTATCCATTAGGTTATACGCTTAAAAAAAAATATGAACAAATGGACAGCAGACAAACCAAATCATGTACCACAGTATGATTGTCCTGCAGTTTAAGTAATTTGCTCCTGCTCAAGATCAGGCTCTGGATATTTTTGCATAGTCTTTCTCAGCCTGTTTCCTGAGCAAGAGCTGCTTGGGGCCTGTGTGAGCTGCAATGTTACAGGGACACTTCATGTTTCCACTGTTGGTTTTTTTTTTTTTTTAATTTAAACTCAATCAACCAAAATATAGTACATCATTAGCTTCAAATGTAGAGTTCAATTAATTCATCAGTTGCATGTAACACCCAGTGCTTATCACATCACGTGCCCTCTTCAAGGCCCATCACACAGTTACTCCATGACCCCACCTGCCTCCCCTCCAGAAACCCTCAATTTATTTCCTTTTTTAAATTCTCAATTTGTTTCCTATAGTTAAGAGTCTCTTATGGTTTGTCTCCCTCTCTGATGACTTCCCATTCAGTTTTCTTTCCCTTCCCCCATGATCCTCTATGCTGTTTCTTGTATTCTACATATGAGCGAACCCATATGATGATTGTCTTTCCCTGGTTGACTTATTTCACTCAGCCTAATACCCTCTAGTTCCTCCACGTCGATGTAAATGGTAAGTATTCATCCTTTCTGATTGCTGAGTAATATTCCATTATATATATATCTCACATCTTCTTTATCCATTCATCTGTCAATGGACATCTAGGCCCTTTCCATAGTTTGGCTGTTGTGGACGTTGTTGCTCCAAGGGCTTCTGTGGACGTTGGGGTACAGATGCCCCTTCAGATCAATATATTTGTATCTTTGGGGGCAAACACCTAGGAGTGCAATTTCTGGGTTGTAGGGTAGCTCTATTTTCAACTTTTTGGGAAACTCATACTGTTTTCCAGAGTGGCTGCACCTGTTTGTACTCCTCCCAACAGTGTAGGAGGGTTCCCCTTCTCTGCATCATTGCCAACATTTGTTGTCCTGTTCATTTTGGCCATTCTGATTGGTGTGAGGTGGTATCTCATTGTGGTTTTGATTTGTATTTCCCTGATGCTGAGTGATGTTGAGCACTTTTTCATGTCTCTGTTGGCCATTTGGATGTCTTTTTTGTTGAAATATCTGATAATGTCTTCTGCCCATTTCTTGACTGGATTATTTGTTTTCTGAATATTGAGTTTGAGAAATTCTTTATAGATCTCGGGTACTAGTCCTTTATCTGGTATATTATTTGCAAATATCTTCTTCCATTCCCTAGGTTGTCTTTTTTAGTTTTGTTGACTCTTTCCTTTGCTGTGCAGAAACTTATCTTGATGAAGTCCCTCTAGTTCATTTTTGCCTTTGCATCTCTTGCCTTTGGAGATGGATCTAGCAAGAAGTTGCTGCAGTGGAGATCAAAGAGGTTGCTGCCTGTGTTCTCCTCCGGCATTTTGATGGATTCCTGTCTCACATTTAGGTCCTTCATCCATTTGAGTCTACTTTTGTGTGTGGTGTAAGGAATTGGTCCAGTTTCATTCTTTTGCATGTGGCTGTCCCAATTTTCCCAACACCATTTGTTGAAGAGACTGTCCTTTTTCCACTGGATATATATTCTTTCCTATTTTGTTGATGATTAGTTGATCATAGAGTTGAGGGTGCATTTCTGGGCTCTCTGTTGAATTCTATTGATCTGTATGTCTGTTTTTGCACCAGTACCATACTGTGTTAATGAATATAGCTTTGTAATATAGCTTGAAGTCCAGGATTATTATGCCACCAGTTTTGGTTTTCTTTTTCAACATTCCTCTGGAGATTTGGGGTCTTTTCTGGTTCCATACAAATTTTAGGTTTGTTGTTTCAGCTCTGTGAAAAATGTTGATGGTATTTTGATAGGGAGTGCACTGAATATGTAGACTGCTCTGGGTAGCATAGACATTTTAACAATATTTATTCTTCTAATCCATGAGCATGGAATGTTTTTCCATTTCTTTGTGTCTTCCTCAATTTCTTTCATAAGTGTAGTTTTTAGAGTATAGATACTTTGCCTCTTTGGTTAGGTTTATCCCTGGGTATCTTATGATTTTTGATGCAGTTGGAAATAGGATTGATTCCTTAATTTCTCTTTCTTTTTTCTCAGTTAGTATATAGAAATGCAACTGATTTCTGTGCATTGATTTTATATCCTGCCATGTTGCTGAATTCCTTTATGAGTTATAGCAATTTTGGGGTAGAGTCTTTTGGGTTTTCCACATAAGGTATCATGTCATCTGCAAAGAGTGAGTGTTTGACTTCATCTTTGCTGATTTGAATGCCTTTATTTCTTTTTGTTCTCTGATTGCTAAGGCTAGGACTTCTAGTACTATGTTGAACAATAGTGGTTGGAGTGGACATCACTGTAATGTTCCTGACCTTAGGGGAAAAGCTATAAGTTTTTCCCCAATGAGAATGATATTTACTGTGGGCTTTTCAGGTATGACTTTTATGATATTTAGGTATGTTCCCTATCCCTACACTGTGGAGAATTTTAATCAAGAAAAGATGCTATATATTGTCAAATGCTTTTCTGCATCAGTTGAGAGGATCATATGGTTCTTGTCCTTTCATTCATTAATGTGGTGTATCATGTTGATTGGTTTGTGGATGTTGAGCCATGCTTGTAGCCCAGGAATAAATCCCACTTTGTCGGGGTGAATAATTCATTCATTCATTCGCTCATTCATTTATTTATTTTTTAGATTTTATTTATTTATTTGACAGAGAGAAATCACAAGTAGGCAGAGAGGCAGGCAGAGAGAGAAAGAGGAGGAAGCAGGCCCCTTGCCAAACAGAGAGTCCAACACAGGACTCGACCCCACGTCCTGGAGATCATGACCTGAGTCAAAGGCAGAGGCCCAACCCACTGAGCCACCCAGGTGCCTGGTGAATAATTCTTTTAATGTACTGTTGAATCCTATTGGCTAGTATTTTAGTGAGAATTTTTGCCTCCCTGTTCATCAGGGATATTGGTCTGTAATTCTCCTTTTTGATAGGGTCTTTGTCTGATTTGGGTATCAAGGTAATGCTGGCCTCATAAAATGAGTTTGGAAGTTTTCCTTCCCTTTCTATTTTTTTTGAAACAGTTTCAGAAAAATAGGTATTAATTCTTTTTTAAATGCTTCATAGCATTCCCCTGGGAAGCCATCTGGCCCTGGGCTCTTGTCTGTTGGGAGATTTTTGATTACTGCTTCAGTTTCCTTGCTGATTATGGGTCTGTTCAGGTTTTCTGTTTCTTTCTGTTTCAGTTTTGATAGTTTATAAGTTTATAGGAATACATCCATTTCTTCCTGGTTGCCCAATTTGTTGGCATCTAGCTGCTCATAATATGTTCTTAAAATTGTTTATATTTTCCTGGTGTTGGTCATGATCTCTCCTCTTTCATTCATGATTTTATTAATTTGGGTCCTTTCTCTTTCCTTTTTGGTAAGTCCAGTTAGGAGTTCATTGATCTTGTCAATTCTGTCAAAGAACTAGCTTCTAGTTTTGTTGATTTGTTTTACTGTTCTTTTTTGGTTTCTATTTCATTGATTTCGGCTCTAATTTTTATTATTTCTCATCTCCTGCTTGGTTTAGGCTTTATTTGCTGTTCACTATTTCAAGGCAAGATTTATTCTATGTAGGTGGTTATTTCCCAGAGAAATGAAACTCATTCCTGAAAGCACCAAAATTTTTAGTGATTCTCATGGAAATTTTTGACATTTAAAAAAAATTTTTTTTTTTTTTTACTTATTTCTTTGCAGCGTAACAGAATTCATTGTTTATGCATCACACCCGGCTG
>NC_081558.1:95352357-95368613 GCF_022355385.1 Mustela nigripes
GAGTTCTTTATAGATCCTGGATATCAACCTTTTGTCTGTACTGTCATTTGCGAATGTCTTCTCCCATTCCGTGGGTTGCCTCTTTGTTTTGTTGACTGTTTCCTTTGCTGTGCAGAAGCTTTTGATCTTGATGAAGTCCCAAAAGTTCATCTTCGCTTTTGTTTCCTTTGCCTTTGGAGATATATCTTGAAGGAAGTTGCTGTGGCTGATATTGAAGAGGTTTCTGCCTATATTCTCCTCTAGGGTTCTGATGGATTACAAAAAACCATTTCTTTTATTAAATTGATTTATTTATTTTCATAAAAACAGTATTCATTATTTTTTCACCACACCCAGTGCTCCATGCAATCCGTGCCCTCTATAATACCCACCACCTGGTACCCCAACCTCCCACCCCCCCACCACTTCAAACCCCTCATTGTTTTTCAGAGTCCATAGTCTCTCATGATTCACCTCCCCTTCCAATTTATCCCAACTCCCTTCTCCTCTCTGTTTTTTTTTTTTAAAGATTTTATTTATTTATTTGACAGAGAGAGATCACAAGTAGGCAGAGAGAGAGTAGGAAGCAGGCTCCCTGCCGAGCAGAGAGCCCGATGCAGGACTCGATCCCAGGACCCTGAGATCACGACCTGAGCTGAAGGCAGCAGCTTAACCCACTGAGCCACCCAGATGCCCTCCTCTCTGTTTTTTAATAACTCTTTTCTTTTCACAGTTGAGAATACAGTTTATTCTTCCATTTTTAAAATTGAAACTTTATTGAGATAATTGTAGATTTACTTGCAGTTTTAGGAAATAATATGTAGCCTAGGATAGCTCTGTTTTTAACTTTTTGAGGAAACACCACACTGTTTTCCAGAGTGGGTGCACCAGTTTGCATTCCCACCAACAGAGTAATAGGGTTCCCCTTTCTCCGTATCCTTACCAACACCTATTGTTTCCTGAGTGGTTAATTTTAGCCTTTCTTTCTGTTTCTATGAATATATCTATTCTGAACATTTCATATGAATGGGATTAGATAATTTTTAAAAAACAAATAACATGGGACAATCACTTGTATACTTTTTCCAATTTCCCCTAGTAGTAATGTTTTAGAAAATTATAGTATAGTATCACAAACAGGATATTAACATTTATACAATCCATTAATATTATTCAGAGTTCCCACTTTTATTTGTATTCATCGTGTGTATGTATTAAGTTCTATACATTTTGTCACCTGAGTAGGTTTTTATTTCCACTGGAACAGTTCTCAAAAGCAAAATGAAGTTATGAAAACAGTGTTTTTGTGAAGTCCTGGGCCTAGTATTTTCAGAGTACACAGTTTCAAGGACACATAAGAAATGTGTAAAAATCACATGCACTGAGATTAAAAGCAAGTCTGAAAAATTTTAAAGGATTGAATATGTTTTTTACAGTTTTTTACAGCAGTTAAGCTAGAAACCAATAAAAGAAGATAACTAATTGCACTACTGGGTATTTACCCCAAAGATACAGATGCAGTGAAAAGAAGGGCCATCTGTACCCCAATGTTTATAGCAGCAATGGCCACGGTCGCCAAACTGTGGAAAGAACCAAGATGCCCTTCAACAGACGAATGGATAAGGAAGATGTGGTCCATATACACTATGGAGTATTATGCCTCCATCAGAAAGGACAAATAATCAACTTTTGTAGCAACATGGACGGGACTGGAAGAGAGTATGCTGAGTGAAATAAGTCAAGCAGAGAGAGTCAATTATCATATGGTTTCACTTATTTGTGGAGCATAACAAATAGCATGGAGGACAAGGGGAGATGGAGAGGAGAAGGGAGTTGAGGGAAATTGGAAGGGGAGGTGAATCATGAGAGACTATGGACTCTGAAAAACAATCTGAGGGTTTTGAAGGGGTGGGGAGTGGGAGGTTGGGGTACTAGGTGGTGGATATTATAGAGGGCACAGATTGCATGGAGCACTGGGTGTGGTACAAAAACAATGAATACTGTTATGCTGAAAATAAATAAATAAAAAAGAAGATAACTATATTTGGAAATAAGCAATATTATTATACACAAAGTAAAATACACAAGGGAAATTAAACAAAATATAATGAACTGAAGGACAAAAATACTTATTCAAAACTTGTGGAAGGCAGATAAGCCTATAATTATAGGGAAATTTATATCCTTAGGTGCATATAAGACTGAAATTATGCACTCAGCATCTGTCTCAACAAATTAGGAACATAGCATCATCAACAGCAATGACAAAACAAGCACAACAAAGTAGAAGGTAAAACCTGTATAGTAAGGATAAGAGTAGAAATTTATGAAGGAGAAGCCAAATACAAAATGGAAAGGATCAGCAAAGCCAACTTTGGTTTATTGAAGAGACTGACAAATTGATAATGCCCTAGTTTTTAAGAAGTTGTAAATAATCAATGTTAGGAATGAAAAAGAAGAAATCAACTTCAGAGCCACAGACACTGGGGGACAAAAAGAAAGAGGATGTTTTAAACAACTGTGTGATAAAATATTTTGAAATTTAAATAGAATGAAGAAATTTTGATAAAAATACAGCTTTTCCAAATGGATATAAGAAATAGAAATTCTAATAGTTCTATAATTATTTTTAAAATTAAATAAAAATATATTTGGATAAAAAATAATTCCACAAAGAAAACATCATGGGAAACTTATTCCAAACATTTATGAAGTTACACTAATCTTATGCAAGCTCTTCCAGAAAATAGAAGAAGAAGGGATTCCTTGAATTGTTTTAATGAGCCTATTATAACTTTGATGGTAAAATCTGACACAGCATGAAATGGAAATAATAACCTGATTCTACTAATAAACATAAAATTTAAAATATAAAGCATACTATTAGCAAAATAAATCCAGTAACATTGAACAAGCATCTTTAGAATTGGGTTTATTCCAAGAATTGGGTTTATTCCAAATTTAAAATTTGAAAATAATTTTTCAACATGATTATCTGTTTTTTGGGTGTTGAGTTTGAGGAGTTCTTTATAGATCTTGGATATTAGCCCTTTGTCTCTGGTGTCATTTGCGAATGCCTTCTCCCATTCCATGGGTTGCCTCTTTGTCAAAAACTGGACAAAAAACATGAACAGACACTTCTCCAAAGAAGACAATGGCTAACAGACACATGAAAAAAATGTTCATCATCATTAGCCATCAGGGAAATTAAAATCAAAACCACATTGAGATACCACCTTACACCAGTTAGAATGGCCAAAATTAGCAAGACAGGAAACAACAAGTGTTGGAGAGGATGTAGAGAAAGGGGAACCCTCTTACACTGGTGGTGGGAATGCAAGTTGGTGTAGCCACTTTGGAAAAAAATGTGGCGTTTCCTTAAGAAATTAAAAATAGAGCTTCCCTATGACCCTGCAATTGCACTACTGGGTATTTACCCCAAAGATACAGATGTAGTGAAAAGAAGGGCCATCTGTAACCCAATGGTCATAGTAGCAATGGCCACATTTGCCAAACTGTGGAAAGAACCAAGATGCCCTTCAACAGACAAATGGTTAAAGAAGATATCGTCCATATATACAATAGAATTTTATGCCTCCATTAGAAATGATGAATACTAACTTTGGTATCAACAAGTATGGGACTGGAGAAGATTATGCTGAATGAACTAAGTCAAGCAGAGAAAGTCAATTATTATATGGTTTCACTTATTTGTGGAGCATAAGGAATAACACAGATGACATTGGGAGAAGGAGAGGAGAAGGGTGTTGGGGGAAATTGGAGGGGGAGAAGAAGCACAAGAGACTGTGGACTCTGAAAAACAAATTGAGGGTTTTGGAGGGGATGGGAGTCGGGAGTTGGGTGAACCTGGGAGCCTGGTGGTGGGTATTAAGGAGGGCAGGTATTGCATAGAGCACTGGATGTGATGCATAAACAATCTTGGAAGACTGAAAAAAATAAAATTTAAAAAATAAACAAAATTTGAAAATCAGTTTATGTATTTCACCAGGTTAACAGATAGGAGAAAACCCATATGATCATCTCAGTAGACATAGAAAAAGCATTTGGAAAGTTTCATTTGTGATAGAAAAATACTATCAGAAAAATAGGCGTAGATAGGAACTCAATCTGATAAGAGAAATCTACACAAATTCTACAATCACCAGTGCACTTAATGGAGAAATATTGGAGACTTTTACCCTTCTCCTCCAAAGATCAGGAATGAGGCAATGATGTCCACTGTCCTTACTTCTATTCAGCATTGTCCTGGAAGTCCTAGCAGAACAGTAGAGTAAGAAAAGAAATAAAATTAATGAAAGGAATAAACAAAACTCTCAGTATTTAAAGAGGATAAGATTGTATATGTAGACTATACAAAAGAATCTTCAATTAAATATTAGACTTAATAAGAGTTTGGGGATACCTGGGTGGCTCAGTCATTAAGCATCTGCCTTCAGCTCAGGTTATGATCCCAGGGTCCTGGGATGGAGCGACGATTAGGGCTCCCTACTCAGCGGAAAGCCTGCTTCTCCCTCTCCCACTCCCCCTGCTGGTGTTCTCTCTCTAGCTGTCTCTCTCTGTGTCAGTTAAATAAATACATCTTAAAAACATAAAAGAGTTTATCTTTAGCCACCAAGACAATGCACAAAAGTTAATCCTTTCTATATACCAGCAAAAAACAGAAAATAAAAATGTAAAAAGATGCCACTTTAAATATACCAACAAATATCAAATACCTAGAGGTAAATCTAACAAAGCTTGTGCAAAACCTCTATGGAGAAAACTATAAAATATTATTGATAGAAAATAGAAAAGTAAAATTAAAGACTGAATAGAAACATACAATGTTCATAGATTGGAAGACCCAGTGTTGTAATGATAGCAGCTCTCAAAGTGATACATAGATTCAGTGCAATCCCAATGAAAGTCCCCACTGTTCTGTGGACTATTACAAGGTGATTCTAAAATTTATATGGAAATGCAAAAGGATAAGAGTAGCAAATACCATCTTAGAGAAAGAAACAAGTATGTAATTCTTCCTTCAAATGTATTATAGAGCTACAGATATTAAGACAATATGGTATTGGCACAAGGAAAGACAAATATAGTGATAGATTGTGCATATGTGGACACTGATTTATGACAAATGTGGTATTACAGAACAGTGCAGAAAAGTCTCTACAATAAATGGTACAGGGAAAATTGGGCATCTCTCTCTCTCTCTCTCTATATATATATAAAAAGAATAAACTTGGCCTTTACCTACAGCATACACAAAAATCAAATTCAGATGTGTTGTGTGTTGGAAGGAGAATTGTAAAACAAGCTTTGGGAAGATAAAATGGGACAATATCTTCATGACTTTGGGGACAGGGAGAGTTCTCTATAGAGCCCACAAAAATCACTAAACATAAAGGAAAAAGGCTTCATCAGGGATTCATTTGATCAGTAGATACCATGAAGTGAGAAAGAAAATCAAAGTGACAGAATGAAAAAGATACTTGACACTTGACATATAATAGACAAGGAATTCATGTCCAGAATTGATAAAGGACTCTTAACAAATCAATAAGAAAAAGGCAACCCAGTAGAAAACTGAGCAGAAGTCTTAAACAGGCACCTCACAGCTGATGACATCCAAATGTCCAATAAACATATTAAAAGCCAATCAATCTCAGTAGTAATAAGGGAAATGGCCATTTAAACTACAATAAGATACCCATCAGAACGGCTAAAGTTAAAATATCTGGCAGCATCAAGTCTTGGGGAGGCTGTGGAACAATGGGATCTCTTCTATATTACTGGAGCGAGTGCAGTATTGGTACAATACTGGAAAAGAGTGAGGAAACATCTCGTATAATTGAAGATATTCACCCTATGACCCAGAAGAACCTTTCCCAGAGACACACCCTGAAAAAATGTACATCTGTGTGCGGTATTGTGATACAATAAATATATATATTGGTCTTCACCCCCAGCTTCTGGCCAGTGCTCTTATAAACTTTATAACTCCTAAGCAGTAAAGGTCCTAGAAACATCTTTTGTTCTAATACAAATATTAGTTCTTTGGCACCAGTTCCTGATACAGAGCTTCAACTCTCTTGGAATTTCCTGGGTGATAGGAGCATCTTTTATTCTAATGAGGTGACTCTCTGTGGGCTCCTGGATGGGGGCTAGTCACTAGAAAGATCAAGCTGTGATTAGAAGCTTGTAACTTTCATTTCCACACCCTCCCATTCTCTGGGGAGAGGAGAGAGCCTGGTGATTGAGTTAATAATAATGTCTACATGATGAAGCCTCCATAAAAATCCCTGAACTGTGGTTTGGAGAGCTTCCAGGTTGGTGAACACATCCACATGCAAGGAGGGCAGCATACTCCAATATCATGGGGACAGAGGCTCCTGCATATGACCCATCTGGATCTCATCCAATATTCCTCTTCATCTAGCTCTTCCTCTGTATTCTTTATCATATCCTTTATTATATGATAAACTAGTAAACACAAATGTTTCCCTGAGTTCTATGTTATAGTGAATTAGTGAACCTGAGGAGGGAGTCCTGGGAATCTTTGATTTGTAGACAAATTAGACATAAGTGTGGGGAACCTGGAGACCCACTATTTGCAATTGGCATCTGAAGAGGGGTGCAGTCTTATGGGACTGAATCTTTAACCTCTGCAATCTGACACTAAGCAGGTAAAAAGTGTCAGAATTGAATTGGATCATAGGACACTTAGCTGGTGTTGGAAAATTGGTTGGTGTGGGAAGAACACCTGCACATACATCGGGTGGAGGCAGAAATATTCTTTGAGTGTGTAGAGGAAAAGAATTTTTCCTTTTAGTGTGCCTTGGGATAGGGTTAAGAATGCTTATTAACCACTGCATAAACAAATTATGGTATATTCATATATTGGAATGTTATGCAACAAAGAAAATTAATTAAGTTATGCAAAACAACCAGAATCAATTCAAAATACATAAGGTGATTTTTAGAAGCCATACGTACTGCATGATTCTATATATTTATTCTGTTAGGGTAAAACAGAGGGCTATGATTGCGAAGTGATCTCTGGTGGCTTCTGGAATCCAATTTTTCTTTTTTTAATTTTAATTATTTAAAAACACTTTAGTTATTTAAAGAGAGAGAGAGAGATCACAAGTAGGCAGAGAGGCAGGCAGAGGGAGAGGGGGAAACAGGCCCCCCACGGAGCAAAGAGCCCGATGTGGGGCTTGATCCCAGGACCCTGAGACCATGACCTGAGCCAAAAGCAGTGGCCCAACCCACTGAGCCACCCAGGTGCCCCTTTCTTTTTCTTAAAGTTGATAATTTTATTTTAGGTTTTCAGTGTTCAAAGATTCATTGTTTATGCACCACACCCAGTGCTCCATGCAATACGTGCCCTCCTTAATACCCACTTGGTGAGGAACACATACATATTTATTTTCTAGGATTCTGATGGATTCCTGCCTCATGTTGAGGTCTTTTATCCATCTCAAGCTTATCTTTGTGTATGGTGTCAAAGAATGGTCAAGTTTCATTCTTCTACACATAGCTGTCCAATTGTCTCAGCACCATTTATTAAAGAGACTGTCTTTTTTCCACTGCATATTTTTTCCTGCTTTGTCGAAGATTATTTGACTGTCAAGTTGAGGGTCCGTATCTGGGCTCTCTACTTTGTTCCACTGGTCTATGTGTCTGTTTTTCTGCCAGTACCATGCTGGTGATCTTGGTGATCACAGCTTAGTAGTAAAGCTTGAAATCAAGTAGCGTGATGCCCCCAGTTTTGTTTTTCTTTTTCAACATTTCCTTAGCAATTCAGGATCTCTTCTGATTTCATACAAATTTTAGGATTGTTTGTTCCAGCTTTTTGAAAAATGCCGGTGGAGTTTTGATCAGAACGACATTGAAAGTATAGACTGCTCTAGGCAGTATAGACATTTTAACAATGTTTGTTCTTCCAATCCAAGAGCATGGAATTATCTTCCATCATTTTGTGTCTTCTTCAATTTCTTTCATGAGTGTTCTGTAGTTCCTCGAGTACAGATCCTTTACCTCTTTGGTTCGGTTTATTCCCAGGTATCTTATGGTTCTTGGTGCTATAGTAAATGGAATTCATTCTCTAATTTCCCTTTCTGTATTTTCATTGCTAGTGTATAAGAAAGCAACTGATTCCTGTACATTGATTTTGTATCCTGCCATAGTACTGAATTGCTGTGTGAGTTCTAGTAGTTTGGAGATGGAGTCTTTTGGGCTTTCCATATAAAGTATCATGTCATCTGGAAAGAGAGAGACTTTGACTTCTTCATTGTCAATTTGAATACTTTTTATTTCTCTTTGTTGTCTGATTGCTGTTGCTAGGACTTCTAATACTATGTTGAACAAGAGTGATGAGAGTGGGCATCCTTGTCATGTTCCTGATCTCAAAGGGAAGGCTCTCAGCTTTTCCCCATTGAGGATGATATTCGCTGTGGGTTTTTCATAGATAGATTTTAGGAAGTTGAGGAATGTCTTAAGTCATACATAGATACTTTAAGTGTTTTCTGAATGTGAATTATTTTTAGCAATAAAAATGTTTTAAAATAGAGAGAACAAACTGATGGTTGCCAGAGAGGAGGCTAGTGGGGTGATGGGCAAAATGGGTGAAGAGGAGTGGGAGGTACAGGCTTCCAGTTACAGAATGAAAAAGTAATGGGGATGAAAGGCACAGCATAGGGAATATAGTCAATGGTATTGTTATTGTAATATTGTTGTATGGTAATAAGTGGTAGGTACCCTTGGCGTGTATACAGTTGTTGAATCACTATGTTGCTCACCCGAAACTAATTTAACATTGTGTGGCAGCTATACTCAAGTAAAAAAATGTTTTAAAATTCCCATTATTTTTAGAAACAACGATTTGGTTGACTGAGCCAGGTGGATGGTAGAAAGTGAGAGGCTTGGAGGTGGGACCAGGGGATTTTACACAAAACAAAATTTTTTTTGCACAGATTTGATTCTCACAACATCCCTACAAGCTGGGCATTGGCAAGTCTGTTTTATAGGTGAATTAACTGAGATTCAGAGAGTTTAAGTCACTTGTCTGCGTTCAGACAGCTAGTTTGTATCTGAATCAGACTCAGAATCTAGGTGTAGGTCTGTGCCTATTTTGCTATGGAATACAAATTCCCCTTAAGTTTCCATTCACAAATACTCCCCTAATTGTCATTTGTACACTGACACTTGCCAGAAATGTCATGACTGCAGGTGACTCAGTCCTGCTAATGGCAGGTGGTCTGACAATGCTGTCATTATCTGCAGCTGCTGGGCTCTGTGAGGGCTCTGCCAGCTCTTTCTCCTCTGGCCTGTGCCTGGCCCCGGCTCCTGTTCTGTGGCAGGGATGAATGTTGTCTCCATTGTTTCCTCCTGCTCCACAGGCTCAATCACCAGAAAGTGCTGCTCTCTGATTTGAGGCATCTGCCAGTCACTGTGGAGCCCCCTAACTGCCAGAGCCTCTTGTTTTGGAGATCTGACCTGGCCATGTGTTTATAAACAACCTTGTGTCAGGTGGAGCCCTGCTGACTGGTGGGGCCTGCCTGGCGAGGATTATACCTGTACTTGCAATGACAGCTTCCCTGCCCAGCAAAGCCTCCAAACAAACCCCTGCCCCTTAGCCCTTCTGTTTGTTTGGCTTTGTGCTGACTTGAAATGAATGCCTTCACGGGTCCCTGCAGCAGAACGGACAGCACTTGGGACCTGTGGGGACAATGGCTATGCCCACCTGTAGGTCAAGGGTCAGGCTCAGCAGGGCAGCCCTGTCAGTGCTTCAAAGGCTGAGGCCTCAGTTCTGTTGGGCTCCACCCATGGATCAGTGACTGGCTGGCCCGCAGGTGTGCCTGGCTATTCAAGTCCCTGTGACGGGATAGGGGGTGGTCCTAGGTTGTGTGCCTGCAGCTTACGTAGGATTACAGCCCAGTCACAGGTGTCCACTCCATGCTGAGGAAGGGAGGCTGGGCTGGGGCCTCATATGCTTGGGGTAGGGGAGAAGGCAGGGCACCTGGGTCTCCTTGGAAAGAACATCTGATCATAGGCTGTCCCTTGGTGGCATTTCATGGGACTACTTGCCAATTCTTGGTCAGTGTCTTTGTGAACTTCTGGAAACTTTACAAATTTTGAGTTATATTCTTTTTAGTTTAATGGGTCAATACTTACCAATTTGTTTTTTAGAAACAGGGGAAGGAGAAGAAATGGAAGAGTTTGTGTGCCTGTGTTGGGAGGGGCTGGTGCTGAAAAAAATCACTGTAGGAGGCCAGTGAAGAGGTACCTTATTCACACAATAAACTTTCATGTGCCTGTGCTACACGCCTGATCACTGGGGTATAGAGACTCTGCCATCATTCACTCATACATTTTGCCTGTGAAGCAATAAACCAACCACCATTTTCTGAATGACTGTTATGTCCCAGATTCTGGACCCGGCACTGGGGATACAAAATAAACAGACAGTTTAAGACCTCAAGGCTCTTGGTCTTGTGGTAGAGACAGAAATGCAAACAGATAATTGTAAGTGGCTATAAAGCAGATTTCTCAAGTGACAGCAGTGTGTCTGGGCGGGACGGGGGGGTGCCATCTGGTAGACTAGAATTGAAGCAGGTCTTATGGGAAGAAGCACTTTTCAAGGGCACTGCGATGAAGAGAGCTGGAGGCAGAGGTGTACAGATTGGAGCATTTGGGGGAGTTGCAAGCTGGTGGTCAAGGTGGGACATTGGGAGATGAGGCATTTGGAAGGAGATTAGGAATGTGGGTCTAGGGCTGACCATGTAGGGTTTGCTAACTAGCTGTGCTTGAGTTTGGACTTTATCTTCAGGACAGTGAAAGCAGGGCTGGGTTTTAAGCACAGAAATGACCTGACTAGATGTGAATGTGGAAGATTGCTTTGGCAGAGGTGGACAGGGTGGTCAGTTAACCTTGGTGACAGAGGGAAGAGAATATAGGTGGTGGCCCAGCCTGAGCCAGAAGAGCTCTGAGCATCTGCCCTGCCTCTCCTTATCCTACCTAACACCAGCTCACCCAAGGAACCCCCCTCCCTCCCACCTCAGGAAGCCCTCCCTGACCTCTTCAGCCACAGTGCTGCCTTCCATCCAGGGAAACCTCTGCTTTTCTTCTCCCAACTGGCAATTCCTAATCCCTTTGCAGTCAAATTGCGAGATTCATCCCACCCCCCCAGGCCTCTGCCCAAGTGAGCTTTAAACATTAAAATTATCTTCTCAAACAGAATAGATTCATTTATCCTCTCTACTTCAAGTTTCTTGAGCATGTACTATATGGCAGATAATGTTGGGCCACCTCAGAGCAGGAGATACCAAAAGTAAAGGAGATAAGCTGTGTGATGCCAACCATCTCATCCAATCCTTGTAACTTTTTTTTGTTGTTGTTTTTTTAAATTAAATTTATTTATTTTTAGCATAACAGTATTCATTATTTTTTCACCACACCCAGTGCTCCATGCAATCCGTGCCCTCTATAATACCCACCACCTGGTACCTCGACCTCCCACCCCCCGCCCCTTCAAACCCCTCAGATTGTTTTTCAGAGTCCATAGTCTCTCATGATTCACCTCCCCTTCTAATTTCCCCTAACTCTCTTCTCCTTTCTAACTCCCCATGTCCTCCATGCTATTCGTTATGCTCCACAAATAAGTGAAACCATATAATAATTGACTTTCTCTGCTTGACTTATTTCACTCAGCATAATCTCTTCCAGTCCCGTCCATGTTGCTACAAAAGTTGGGTATTCATCCTTTCTGATGGAGGCATAATACTCCATAGTGTATATGGACCACATTTTTCTTATCCATTTGTCTGTTGAAGGGCATCTTGGTTCTTTCCATAGTTTGGCAACCATGGCCATTGCTGCTATAAACATTGGGGTACAGATGGCCCTTCTTTTCACGACATCTGTATCTTTGGGGTAAATAGGGAAGCTCTATTTTTAATTTCTTGAGGAATCTCCACACTGTTCTCCAAAGAGGCTGCACCAACCTGCATTCAATCCTTGTAACTTTTTGCCAGGCACAATTATCCCCATTTTACCAGCAAGGGACTTGGAATTCTAGGAGGAATAGCAGCTTCCTTAAGATCACACAGGGACAGTTTAGTCCTGCTCGTGTCAAAACCTGTGTTTGTTCCCCAGCCACCATGTTTGTTCCATTTTGTGGGAAGCTGGCTTTCCTGTTATTTGTCCTAAGTGCACCTCTTCGTAGCTTCTCCCACCCCAGAGTCCTCACTTTAAGGACAGTCCCCCTTTTTATAGTTCAGCTGTTGGCTCCACCCACAGTGGCTTTACCCATGTGTTGACCAGCGACTGAGTGGAGTGTCATTTTCACTACTTTATGTGTCTCTTGTTGTTCTGTCCTTTTTCTAACTCATTATTGGTCATGGATTTCTTGTCTTTAGTTCTTGGTTGTAGATCAGGAACTCTGCCTACTTTTAACATTGTTCCCAGAGCTGGGGTGGGGAATGCCATTGTCAGTGTGATAGTCTGTTTTGCACCCAATTTCCAGGGATTCTGCATGGACAAATGAAAAGCATAGGTGTATATAGAATCTCCTAAAGAGGAGCTTTGTCCTCTGGGAATATTGGTTAATTCTGGGTCTGGGCTAGGAAAGGCATAGCATGATTCTTACTATATCAGAAAGAAGGAAGATGAGTGGAGACCTGTATTCCTGAAACAAATAATACATTATATGTTAATAATAAATACTATATAAATAAAAAAGATGAATAGGGTCATGTCAGAAGCATAAATTAGTAATTAGTATTTTAAATGATTGCCATCAGTAATAAAAAAACAATCTCTATATGCACCGTTGGCTAATGGATAGGATGCTGTTGCAATAAATCTAATAACAGTTTTTGCAAATGTCATCTGAATCACAAGAGAAATGATATATGCAAATAAACCAAGAGGTTCAATTACACTTAGTTCCCCTGATCAGCTCTCTTCATCCAACTCTGTAACTGCATTTTATGGCAGTGATCATGGCAGTAGAATCATCTTTCAGCTTTGACTTGCAGTTGTTGATTAAGAATATTGAGCCTTGAAAACATATTCTAAATAACGCATCTCTGAGAGCCACTTGCTGACGTTTCAGTGAACAAAGACTTTATTCACCTTAATGAGTTTTCGCCCTTAGTCATGGCACGGTTGATATTTCCCTCTGTGAGAAACATCTTAAGTCTGAAAACCTAGACGAGCATCTTCTTCCTATTAAGCCAGTACACATATGGTTGGTAAAGCAAGCTTTCAAAACAACTTTCTTTTATTATAAAGTGGCCCTGAGAGATAAGTATTCAAACTGCTAAGTTTTCTATACAGAATTTTGATTAAAAGTTTTTACCACTTAGAACTCAAGAGCAGACCTTTCAAAAATATGTTTCATGTGTGACACAGGTTCCAGGAACCCTCATTGTGTGTAATAGATGTCAGGGCCACCATTTTCTGCTGTTTTGCCCATCAGAGATTTAGCTCACCTCTCCAGGGGTCTGAGCTGCTTATCTACATCTGATATTAATCTTTTCGGACTTAGATATCTTGTCAAAAATATATTTCCTTGTTATTTTACCATCAACCACTTTAGAAATTGACATGTCTTCACAGACACTTCACAGAATCTTGTTAGAGTTATGATGGATAAAAACTAGATAAAAAACTAGATAAAAACTGATAAAAAAGCTAGATCATTAATATCTGCATTTTCATGACCTCTGTCCTCTCTAAGTCAGTCATTCTAGTCTGTCTTTTTGAACCCACTAAAGCGCACTGGTAGACAGGAGGGCTCTGTAAGGATATATTTTTTTCAAATCAGCTGCCTCCTTTTGATACAGATAGAGGTGTGGTCCTACCCATAGTGAAGCCCTCAACCAACTTTGATCAGTTACTCAAGCTACAACTTCAAAGACATTTCCAGACTAAAGAAATCTTTAAGACAACCTTTAATTTGCTTTTTTGATTCTGTTTTTCATCATATTGTTCTTAGTCTTCTTCATTTTACGTTTTTGAACACTTGGGTGATTTATTTCTTTGAAACTGCGTACTTGACCTTTCCAATGTAGTTGCAGTAGAGATGGCTTTCATACCGTTATTTCGTGTGGTCTTCTATGACTCCTCTAAAATAAAACTCCACTAAGGAAAACCCACCTCAGCTCACTGTTCGGTATTTTAGGGCATTGCTCATTTGATGTGGCGCCCCAGTTCTGGTGTCTGTCATGGTCACATGGTCGGTCTTAAGGTCAACAGCACATCTGTCATGACTATGTGACTCATTGCTATTCTGATTTTGCCTCAATAGCTTCATGTTTTCACTGATTATAAGCTTTTACTTCAGATTTCCTATTTTTTAAACCACTGATCCATGTTCTAAGTTGAAAACATAATTTTAAAATTACTACATTTTAAAAAGATAAATGAAAAATAACCAAAACTCCAGAACTTCTGGTTTCTTTGTGTTTGTAGAAAATTCGCTGTGGTGGGAAGTGGAAGGATGCCCAGTGATATTTGTAAACAGAATATGTGATCAAGAGGAACAATAGCAGGCAACTGAATAGATTTGGGAAGTCAGCTTATATAGTCAAAGTGAAAACAGAACTAGTTTCCAAGTTGGCAAACTCTTTTACAGAATGTTTCAGGGAATTGCTAAGAAAACACATGCCCTGCCCACCCCTAGCTTGTGGCTGAGACATTGGCCAACTCTGTTTTTGCTGCTGTAGTGAGTTTGGTTCTCTCTAACTAGAAGGCATTAGTTTTCTTCATAACCAGGAGAACCGAATTGTTCCGCCTCTCACTGTCACCTATCACCTAGCCTTTGGAAAAAATGACATGGTTCAACAGAGATCAGTGGGATTTTACTGATTTTACTTGTGTATATATGACATTTTGGGGGAGGGAATTTGCTTAAAACACATTTGAAAAATTTTAAGAATAATACATGCTCAAAAATAAAAGGGGGGGCATGGGACATGACAAAGAAGAATAGTACATGCTCACTGTTCACAGAAATTCTATAAAGCACAAGATTGAAACTCTTTTCTCCCTGTACTTGCTTTTCTCTTCCTTCATCCCCCTTCTTATGATTAACCATGATCAATAATTTGCTGTTTATCACATCTTTCACATCTTTCTCTCTCTCTTTTTAATAGTATGTACAATCACATGCAAATATGTCATTTTAACTTAAAATCAATATAGGATTGTGTTATTCTGCAACTTGCTTTTTTTTTACTCAACTGTATGTCTTGGCAACTCTTTTTGCTGTCTGATTTATATCAGTGTACCATAGTTCAAGCATTTCTTTACTCATTTACACTTGTTTCCAAATTTTCCCTATTTTAAAAAAGTCCTCAGTGAACATCCTTTGTATGCCTGTCCTTTGCACTTTTGTGCACAGTCCTGTGGGTGTAGAGTCCAAAAGTTGGAATTGCCAGGTCAGTGGGCTTACAGATCTAAAAAGTGGACAGATACTGCCAGATTGTCTTCTAAAATTTTTGTATCTACTTATGTTCCCACCAACAAAGAATGAGGCCATTATTCTTCCCAAATCCTTGCCATATGTAGTTACTATCAATTTTTAAAATCTTCCCAATCTGATAAGAGAAAATGACATTTCATTGTTATTTTAATTTACAGTTATCTGTTCACTCAGAAGGCAGAGGCTGCTTTCCTATGTTTATTAGCAATGGTTCTCAACTGGGGATGATTTTGTCCCCCACAAGACATTTGGCAGTGTCTGGAGACATTTCTTTTTTTTTAATTAATTTTTAAATTTTCAGCATAACAGTATTCATTATTTTCTCACCACACCTAATGCTCCATTTCTGATTGCTTCAAGGGAGTGGGGCTTGGGGTTGGGGGTACTATTGACATCTAGTGTATAGAAAAAATTGCTGGCTCCAAATGTTGATAGCTCTGAGACTCAGAAATTCTGGTTTATTTGCCATTTGTGAATTGCCTATGTAGACATATCTACTTGTTTTTTAATTTAGGACATCTTAATTTTGTGCCATGCACAAAATTTTCTTATTCCAAGTAGATATAAATATACTCCTATATTTTATTCTAGCATTTCAGTTTTACTTATTACAATGTTTAATTCTTTAATCTACCTGAAATTTATTTCTGTGTAGGTATGACAACACTTCTTCTTTTTAAATTTTTTAAAAATTTATTTTCAGCATAACAGTATTCATTGTTTTTGTACCACACCCAGTGCTCCATGCAATCTGTGCCCTCTATAATACCCACCA
>NC_081558.1:95369113-95385050 GCF_022355385.1 Mustela nigripes
CACTGCAAGTAGATGCTGCTCATCCCACCAGGGACCTGCTTTTCTTTATGGGCTTGGGTTTCTCATAAAATCAACTCACTACAAGGGGCCCCGGCCTGTTTTTTTTTTTTTTTTTTTTTGTAAGGAAATGGGAACAATTAGTGGGCTTATCTGATGAAAAGTAATGCTGCTAATGATTTATTAATTATCGTGAAGCTTATCTTTCTGCCTCTTATTAATCAAAGATGTCCTGGAGCTCTGGGGCTTCCCATGAGGGGAGCAGACCCAGACACAGCCTTGGGGAGGGGTGTGGGCTGGAGTGTCTCTTGATCCTGCTCTGGACCACTCCATCCTGGGTGTTAAGCCCTGTCAGACTTTAGGCAAGAAGAGCTGAGAGAGGGGCAGTGGAGAAGGGCATCATGTTGGGTTGAGCACCTAGTCTGTGCCAGCCATTGTGCAGAGTACTGTATATCCACATCCCCATTACAGGCATACAAGGAAGGAATTATTCTCATTTCTTTAGAGGAGAAACTGAGGTCAAGAGATGTTAGGGAGGTCGTCCAAGTTGCACTGTTAGAAATAGTGGGGCTGGGATTTGAACCCAGGTATGTCTGACCCTAGAGTTGATGCCTTTCAACTGGGAACATCTAAATGAGAATAGAATGAGTCGGGGGCAACACCCTGGGTGTGCTGAGCTAAGGGTCGAGCTCTACACTGTGTTTGGGGGCCCACACGGGGTGGGGCATGGCTATTTCCTTCGGCCTCAAGGCTTTTCCCATCCCATGAGCAAGACAGAATTCATTCCCACGAACCAGATAGGGACCCCTGGGCTCAGGGCACACCTGCATGAGTGACCGCTCTTCCCGAGGTGCAGTCTTGCTCCTAGGTCAGTGCTGATGAGAGTGCTTCATGGGGACAAGGATGTGTTTGGATCTTGCAGGTTGGGTAAGATTGGATAGATAGGACATTAACGGGGGAGAGCATTGAGGCAAGGGAAACAGCTTGGCAGAGGTGACAAGGGTAAAAAATGACCATGCTTACTGAATGAAATAGCAAAGAGGAGCCAGACTAAGTGCACAGGAGGAAAGGGAGAGTCTGGGGAAGGTAGCCCTGGAAGGATGGGAGGAAGGGCCACGTAGAGGCTCTGGAGCTGGTGGCTCTTGCTTTCTGATCCTAGAGAAGCCAGCTTCAAATCTCTTGAGTAGTCAGATGCTAATATGTGAGGATGTGAGTGTGTGCGGTATCTGTGTGTGAGTGTGTATATGTGTGAAAGCATGTGTTCACATGCAGCTCTCTATGCAAGCATTTGAGTAACCATTGATGGGAATATTTTATGTGTTCGTGTGAGATCGTGCAAAACTTGTGTATTCTTACATGAATATGCAATGTTGTGAGTGTGTTTGGGTGTGAAAATTCATGTTAGAACAAGAGAGGACTCTATAAATGTATATGAGAGTATAAATGGATATAGTGTGTCTGTCAGTCTTTGCTCTTATACCAGTGTTCTGTAGACTTTCGGCAATGTGAGTTCTTGCCTGATGCGGTGGAAGGGACAGATGGAGCTGTGGGTGGGCAGAGAGGAAGGGGAAAGGGTTCTGCAGGACCCTGGGGAGAGGACCTGAGAGCCCTGGCTTTCTCCCACATAGCTTAGGTAGCTTAGGTGCTGCCCTGGACCTGGGGCTGGGACAGGGCCACTCGGTAAGGGAAAGCCTTCAGGTGAGCCCCCTTTTCTGCCTGTGAACTGGGAGACTCTGCAGCATCAGCCTTTTAGGTGACTGGTGGACATCCTAGGGGATGCCAGGGAAGGGAGAGAAGCCAGCCTAGGAGCTTAGTCAGGGCCATCATCTTTGGGCTGTGACCCAAACCAGTCCTGCCTCCCTTCTTGCTGCTCCCTACCTACCTCTGGTGTGGTGTGGGCAAACAGATGGTCCTTGTGGCAGAGGGGAGCTGGCTGGTGGTGATATGACACGAGACAGTGGGGTCTTGGTGCTAGGGTCCCTGCACAGTGAGGGCAGCCATGCAACTTCAGTTGAGTGATGACCTCAACAGCTCACCTCAGTACACCTGTGCTAGGTGAGGGTCCTTGGCCCCTGATCTACTCTGACAGCAAATTGCTTCCCACACAGAGGTCAGCTGGACCAAAGACCGCCACAGCCAAATCTTGCTTTCTCAAGAACACGACTTCCCATAATGCCCAGCCTTCCAAAACATTTCCTAGGACAGTAATCACCTTTTATTCAGCAGAGTGGTTAAAAATTCATGAGAGTTCATCCTGCAGAGAAATAGAAGATGGGGTTGGAGAGGTATTAGGAGCAGGAACATGGGGCTCCTACTTGTGGTCCTGGTTAGGCCTGTTCTATCAGGGAACCTCTGGCTGTCTTGTACTTTCTTATCCTGTCTTCCCTGGTGCCTGTGGGATTGGCCACTACACCTCCTGCATCCTACTCTCAGCTGGCCTTATTGACTCGGGATCAGGGTCAACTTTTGTTGGAATGGGGTGTCCTGCATGGAGTAGTCCTGTGTCCACCAGAGCCCCCATCCCAGGTCAGGTCCCTTTCCTTGAGATGCTACATCTGGCGGGGCTCCACACACTGCCCTGCTCCTGGCCTGGAGGTGGGAGTGAGAAGGGCTGCTGCCCTGCCTGTGTCCGGGTGGGCCTGGCTCTCTTCAAGCAGTTGGGCTCCAGCTGCAAACTCCCAAACACATACTTTGGGAGGTCAGCCTGGCCTGCGGCTGGGGCATTCCATTATTTTGGTGACATATCTTTGAACATGCTGCAATTCCTGCACTCTCAGCTCAGGCCCCAGTCCCAGCTGCAGAGCTGTCTAGATACCAGAAGAGCGTTGGCGGTATGCTTAACCCCAGACCAGGTCCAAGGCAGAAACAGGAGGTGCTGATGTGGGGGACTGTGCCCAGAAGCCCCTAGGATGTGCATTTGGCTAAGCACTTCCTTCAACTCTCCTTTTCAGATTCAGATTTCCTGGGGAGCAACATATGAGATTCTTAATACCTGAACATAGGAGACATTTTCTATCATCTCTTCCAAGAGTGGGAATATGAGGGAGCACTGGAAAGGGAGAAACTAGTATTGGCCCTATCTCTGGTTTTTATTTTTATTTTTCCTTGATCCATCCCTATTTCTACTTCTGATTCCAATATCCCTATCTGTAAAGTCTTTTCCAGACAGTCTATTGCGATGTATCTAAAATGGCGCCCTAGACAGGGTGGTCAGGGAAAAAGATCCTGGGTAAGCAGAGGTAAGTGTTTTTAGCCTGGCCTGGTGAGTACTGCTGGGTGACAATCGACAAGGTTCTTAACCTCTCTGAGCCCCAGTTCCTGAAGCTACCAGGTCACATTACTAAGACCCTCTCCTATATGTGCCTTAGAGCCTTTATATACCATCTGTAGGCACTCATGGGCATAGGGCACTTTTGTGTGTAGTAGGGAACCCTGCTGCTTGCTGGGCTGGAGGACAGGTGTGCTACCTAATGAGTGTGCAAATTGCTAATGTGAGAATGGTAGTGAGCACCAGCCCCAGTCATGAGCTCCTGGCCAGACTAGCTGCTCCTGTATCCATGGAATGTGCAGAGCTGGTCCTGTCCCAACTCCTTCCCCAACAACCCATCATTGATTGTATACTAAAAGGCTGGTATTATGGAGGTGACTCACTACAGTGGAGATTGTTGCTTTTTTCTTTTGAGCAAACGGAACTCATTTATTAAAAATTTGCTATCCTGGGGTGCCTGGGTGGCTCAGTGGGTTAAAGCCTCTGCCTTCGGCTGGGGTCATGATCCCAGGGTCCTGGGATCAAGCCCCACCCACATCGGGCTCTCTGCTCAGCGGGGAGACTGCACCCCCCTCTCTCTCTGCCTGCCTCTCTGCCTACTTGTAATCTCTGCCTGTCAAATAAATAAATAAAATCTTAAAAAATTTCGCTATCCTGGGTACTGTACATGCTCATTTCATCCTCATCATTGAATAGGCATTTATATTTTTATTTTATAAGTGAGGAAGTTGAGGCTCAGAGAGGTTAAATAATATTTCTGGCATTAGCCAGGTATTGGGTAGAATAGGATTTGAATCCACATCTGTCTCACTTTCCCTCACTGCTTCTTTGTACTATCTGATACTCTATAAAGCTGTCAGTTGAGAAGGGAGAGAAATTCTATCTTCTCCTGTGGTGACTTTGCCTTCTCTGTTAGGGCTTTATGAACACACACTGCAGCACCTCTTCTTCCTCAACACAGTAGATCTCTGGCTTCTCCTGTGGGGCCCCTGATCTGGGAGAACAGTGTTGGTCAGTTTCTTCCCATGATGGAATTGGGGGTATAGGATGTCACTCTTGCCGAGAGAGGTAACATTTTTGGAAAGTTTCTATTTAAATTGCAGTTAATTAACATACAGTGTTATATTGGATACAGGTGTACAATATAGTGTTAAACACTTCCATACATCTCCCAGTGTTCATAAGGACAAGTGCACCTCTAAATCCCCATCACCTATTTCACCCATCCTCCCACTAACCTCCTTTCTGGTAACCACCACTTTGTTCTCTATAGTTAAGAGTCTGTTTCTTGGTTTCTCTCTCTCTCTCTCTTTCTCCCATTTTATTGTTTCTTAATTTCCATATGTAAGTGAAATTGTACAGTGTTTGTTTTTCTCTGACTAACTTATTTTGCTTAGCATATTACTCTCTGGATCTGTTCATGCCATTGCAAATGGCAAGATGTCATTCTTTTCTATGGCTGAGTAATAGTCTATTGTAACATACACCATCTTCTCTATCCATTCATTAGTTGATGGACAGTTGGGCTGTTTCCATAATTTGGCTATTATAGATAATGCTGCTATAAACATTGAGGTGCATGTATCCCTCTGAATTAGTATTTTTACATTCTTTGGGTAAATACGTAGTAGTCCAAGTGCTGGACCAAAGGTAGTTCTATTTTTAAGTTTTTGAGGAACTCTATATTCTCTTCCACAGTGGCTGTACCAATTTGCATTCCCACCAGCAGGGCATGAGGGTTTTGTTTTCTCCATATTCTCACCCACACTTGTTATTTCTTCCCCCCCAGGTCTTTTTTTTTTAATTTTTAAAATTTTATTTGATTTTTTTGGTGTTCCAAGATTCATTATTTATGCATCACACCCAGTGCTCCATGCAATACATGCCCTCCTTTTTTTCTTTTCTTTTTTTAAAAGATTTTATTTATTTATTTGACAGACAGAGATCACAAGTAGGCAGAGAGGCAGGCAGAGAGAGAGGATGAAGCAGGCTCCCTGCCGAGCAGAGAGCCTGATGAGGGGCTCGATCCCATGACCCTGGGATCATGACCTGAGCTGAAGGCAGAGGCTTTAACCCACTGAGCCACCCAGGCGCCCCAATACATGCCCTCCTTGACCCACTACCTGGCTCACCCATTCCCCCACCGCTTTCCCTTCCAAGACCATCAGTTTGTTTCTCAGAGTCCACAGTCTCTCATGGTTCATCTCCCCCTCTAATTTCCCCCAATTCACTTTTCCTTTGCTTCTCCTAATGTCCTCCATGTTCTTCCTTCTAATGCACAGTAAGTGAAACCATATGATAGCTGACTTTCTCTGCTTGACTTATTTCACTCAGCATAATCTCCTCCAGTCCCGTCCATGTTGATACAAAAGTTAGGTATTCATCCTTTCTGATGGAGGTGTAATATTCCATTGTACATATGGGCCATATCTTCTTTATCCATTCATCTGCTGAAGGGCATCTTGGCTCTTTCCACACTTTGGTGATTGTGGCCATTGCTGCTATGAACATTGGGGTACATATGTGTCTTGTGTTGATTTAAGTCATTCTGACAGGTGTGAGGTGATATCTCATTGTTGTTTTGATTTGCATTTCCTTGATGATAAGTGATATTGAGCATCTTTTCATGTATCTGTTGGCCATCTGGATGTCTTCTTTGGAGAGATGTCTATGCATGTCTTCAGCCCATTTTTTAACTGAATTATTTATTTTTTGGGTGTTGAGTTATATAAGTACTTTATATATTTTGGATACTAATCATTTATCAGGTATGTCATTTGCAAATATCTTCTCCCATTTTGTAGGTTTTGTTTTAGTTTTGTTGATTGTTTCCTTGGCTGTGTAGAACCTTTTTAATTTTGATGTAGTCCCAATAGTTTATTTCTGCTTTTGTTTCCCTTGCCTCAGGAGACAAATCTAGAAAGAAGTTGCTATGACTGATTTCAAAGAAGTTACTATTTGTGCTCTTTTCTGGGATTTTGTATGGTTTCAGGCCTCATATTTAGTTCTTTAATTCATGCTGAATTTATTTTTGTGTGTGGTGTAAGAAAGTGGCCCAGTTTCATTCTTTGGCATATTGCTGTCCAGTTTTCCCAACACCATTTGTTGAAGAGACAGTTTTTCCCCATTGTGTATTCTTGCTTCCTTTGCCAAAGATTAATTGACTATAATCGTGGGTTTATTTCTGGGTTTTCTTTTCTGTTTCATTGATCTATGTGTCTGTTTTAGTGCCAGAACCATACTGTTTTGGTGCTTTGTAATATAACTTGAAGTCTGGAATTGTGATGCCTCCAGTATTGCTTCTTTTTTTCCCCCCAAGATTATTTTGACTGTTTGGAGTCTTTTGTGATGCTTACAAATTTTAGGATTATTTGCTCTAGTTCTGTGAAAAATGCTAGTGGTATTTGGATAGGGATTGCATTAAGTGTATAGATTGCTATGGGTAGTATAAACATTTTTAAAAAAAATTTTATTTATTTATTTGACAGAGAGAGAGAGATCACAAGTAGGCAGAGAGGCAGGTGGTGGGGTGGGGAGAAACAGCCTCCCTGCTGAGCAGAGAGCCCAATGTGGGACTCAATCCCAGGACCCTGAGATCATGATCTGAGATAAGGCAGAGGCTTAACCCACTGAGGCACCCAGGCGCCCCAGGGTAGTATAATATTTTTTCTTCTAACCCCTGAGTAGGGAATGTCTTTCTATCTCTTTGTGTCATCTTCAATTTCTTTCATCAGTGTTCTATAGTTTTCGGAGTACAGGTCTTTCTTTTTTTTTTTTTTTTTAAAGATTTTATTTATTTATTTGACAGAGAGAGATCACAAGTAGGCAGAGAGGCAGGCAGAGAGAGAGAGGAGGAAACTGGCTCCCTGCTGAGCAGAGAGCCCGATGTGGGACTCGATCCCAGGACCCTGAGATCATGACCCGAGCCGAAGGCAGCGGCTTAACCCACTGAGCCACCCAGGCGCCCCCGGAGTACAGGTCTTTCATTAGGTTTATTCCTAGATACTTACTATTTTTTGGCAATTATAATTGGGATTGTTTTCTTAATTTTTCTTTCTGCTGCTTCATTATTGGTATAGAGAAATGCAACAGTTTTCTGTATGTTGATTTTGTATCCTGTGACTTTAGTGAATTCATTTATCAGTTCTAGTAGTTTTTTTGGGGGAGTCTTTAAGATTTTCTATATATGGCATCATGTCATCTCTACATAGTGAAAATTTTATTTCTTCTTTGCCAACCTGGATGCCTTTTATTTTTTATTTTTTTGTTTTCTGATTGCTGTGTCTAGGACTTCCAGTACTATGTTGAATAAAAGTGGTGAGAGTGTACATCCCTGTATTGTTCAGAGGGGGGAGCCAATTTAATTATTTGTTTGTTTATAAAGGGGTAGCATTTTAAAAGAAAAGTCTGAAGAAGAATGCTTAATTTAAGAGAAAGATACTTTATTGGTGCAATTTCAGGAAGCAGAAAAAGTATAAGAGATTGATTTGGACAGTGTGATTCCCCCCATGCTCTCAGATGACACCAAAGCATGCCACCATCATGGAAAGTGAGTCTGTTCCTGAGTGTGGGGTGGTTTCCTTTGAGTTTCTGGAAGCTTGTTTCTAGTGTTTCTTTTCCGCCTAGAATTCTCATTCACACACAAAATCATGGTCAGTCTTAGCAAACAAAAAAGGACAGGGAGAAGTTAAAATACGCCCAAGTAATCATTTATGTGGGAAGCTGGGATCCTGAGTGGTATCCTGGTGGCCTTGGACAGTGCTTATCCTCTTCTGGGCATTAGTATCTTCATGTGCAAAAGATGTGGGTTGGATCATCCAGGACTGTCTTCTTGGCACATGACAAAAGTCCAACCAAATTGGCCTGGATAGAGAAGGGAATAGTATTGGCTCATGTAAATCAGAAGTGTAGGGTAGCTTTGGATTCATCCATGGATTGATCCACAGGCTTACACATGGGATTGGGTTTCAGTCTCTTTCTGTCTCCACTTCCCTCTGACTGCCTATCCTCTCAGAAGACCTACCAGGAGAGACCACACTCTACCTGCAGAAGTCTTAGGAGTAGCTCTAATTGACCTTACCATGGTCACCTTCTGTCTCTGAATCAGTCAGTGGCTGCAGATGGAATGTGCTGATTGGCCAGGCCTGGGTCAGGTGCCCTCTGCTGGCTGAGGAGTGGGAGATCTGTAGGTCTGCTCCACCCAAACCACATAGTCTGAGGGGAGGGAGGGCTGTTAGCAGAAAAGGGGAGAATGGATATTGGGCAGGCCTTAACTACTGCCACCCACTACTGCTAAGTTAGTGATTTTCCATTTTTGCTCTGGGGACCCCAGACATCTGAGGAGAAACTTAAGTGATATCTGTAAATAGTAAAGTATTTTCCAAAAGTCAATAAGGATTTAAATGAACAGGAAATTATTTATCACTTTGGTTGCTTTAATATTGGGATTTCACTTAAGTTTTCATTTTGATAAGTCTTTTTGATTTTGCTAATTTAAAAAAAGGCTGGAAACCATTGAACTAGATTATGCTTAAGTTTCTGTTCAGAACGTTCTAGTGGATTATATGCCAAAGTGAATACTTTTCTTCAGTAAGGGGCACATTAAAATAGTGAATCATTGGCCCTACTTTGCCCACGTTTTTGACTCTGCCTTGTTCCTTCTTCTCCTTGATCCTCCTGGCTTTGATATCTCTGTCAAGGTAGAGCCAAGCCTTCCCTCCCTCACTCCCAAGGATCCACCTGCTTTATGCTTTGCAAATACTTTTACAAATGTAAACGAAAAACACTTTTAGTGCAAGCACAGACCAGGTGCTGGTTCTTGCCTTTATCAGCCTGAACGACTGGGAGCCAAAAGTAGGGAGCTCTCAGTGGGCTATTCCTAACATTTGGAGGCCTCTGGCAAGAGTACAAGTGGAGGTCCTTTAACCACATGTCTTTGTATTTGTAAGTTATAAATCAAACCAACAAAGTTAAATAAAATATGTTTCTTTCCTCTACCTTGACAAATTTTCTTTGTAATGATCTAGAAGGCTAGATTTAAATTTAGAATTTTAGGACTTCTTAGAATTCTGCATGGGAACACAGCAGGAAAGGGCAAGCTAGCTCCCAACCCATGGAGTCCTCTTCTCTCTTCCCACCCTGGGTTGCCCTGTTCTATGAGGGGTCCTGCATAAAACATATGGACACCCGTCACTGTTCAGGCAAAATTTCCCCCTAAATCAGTCATCAGTTTTACCACTCAGTGTTAACAGTTACAACCAGGGCTTGCTTTGAGTATTTACAGTTGTCCACAGTAGTGGGGTCTCAGTGAGCTGCTAACAATACAGAGGAGCAGGGTGGTAGATTGGCAGCTTCAGTTGGGGTGCCAAGATCAAAGCAGATCAAATACCCAAGTGAGTGGTGAGGCAGTTTAGGACATATACTTGAGTTTCCAAGGGAGTCTGGGGACATGGTCTTTTTAATTTTTAATTAATACATAATGTATTATTTGTTTCAGGGGTGCATGTCTGTGACTCATCAGTCTTACACAATTCACAGTGCTCACCATAGCACATACCTTCCCCAGTGTCCATCACCCAGCCACCCATCCCTCCCACCCCCTTCCACTCCAGCAATCCTCAGTTTGTTTCCTGAGTTTAGGAGTCTCTTATGGTTTATCTCCCTCTCAGTTTCATTTTACCCTCCCCTCCCCTATGATCCTCTGTCTTGTTTCTCAAATTCCTTATATCAGAGAGATCATATGATAATTGTCTTTCTCTGATTGACTTATTTTGCTTAGCATAATACCGTCTAGTTCCATCCACATCATTGCAAATGGCAAGATTTTATTTTTTGATGGTTGTATAATATTCCATTGTGTATATGTACTACATGTTCTTTATCCATTCATCCATTGGTGGACATCTAGGCTGTTTCCATAGTTTGGCTATTGTGGACATTGCTGCTATAAACATTGGGGTGCACATGCCCCTTTGGATCACTACATATGTATCTTTGGGGTAAATACCCAGTAGTGCAATTGCTGGGTCATAGGGTGGCTCTATTTTCAACTTCTTGAGGAAACTCCATACTGTTTTCCAGAGTGACTGCACCAGCTTGCATTCCCACCAACAGTGTAGGGAGGTTCCCCTTTCTCCACATCCTCGCCAATACCTGTCATTTTCTGACTTGTTAATTTCAGCCATTCTGACTGGTGTGAGGTGGTATCTCATTGTGGTTTTGATTTGTATTTACCTGATGCTAAGTGATGTGGAGCACTTTTTCATGGGTCTGTTGGACATTTGGATGTCATCTTTGCAGAAATGTCTGTTTGTGTCTTCTGCCCATTTCTTGATTGGATTATTTATTCTTTGGGTGTTGAGTTTGATAAGTTATTTATAGATTTTGGATACTAGCCCTTTATCTGATATGTCATTTGCAAATACCTTCTCCCATTCTGTCAGTTGTCTTTTGGTTTTGTTGACTATTTCCTTTGTTGTGCAAAAGTTTTTGATCTCCATGAAGTCCCAATAGTTCATTTTTGCCCTTTGCTTCCCTTGCCTTTGGTGATGTTTCTAGGAGGAATTTGCTGTGACTGATGTAGAAGAGGTTGCCTGAGTTTTCCTCAAGGACTTTGATGGATTCCTGTCTCATACTGAGGTCTTTCATCTGTTTTGAATCTGTTTTTGTGTGTGGTGTAAGGAAATGGTTCAGTTTCATTCTTCTGCATGTGGCTGTCCAATTTTCCCAACACCATTTGTTGAAGAGACTGTCTTTTTTCCACTGGACATTTTTTGCTGCTTTGTCGAAGATTAGTAGTATAGAATTGGGAGTCCATTTCTGGGTTCTCTATTCTGTTCCATAAACCTATGTGTCTGTTTTTGTGCCAATACCATACTGTCTTGATTATGACAGCTTTGTAATAGAGCTTGAAGTCTGAAATTGTGATGCCACTAGCTTTGGTTTTCTTTTTCAACATTCCTCTGGCTATTCGGGGCCTTTTCTGGTTCCATACAAATTTTAGGATTATTTGTTCTGTTTCTTTGAAAAAAGTTGATGGACCCCTGGGGATAAAAATATATGTTTATAAAAATAAAAAATTATATTAAAAAAAAGTTGATGGTATTTTGATAGGGATTGCAATAAATGTGTAGATTGCTCTAGGTAGCATAGACATTTTCACAACATTTGTTCTTCCAATCCATGAGCATGGAATGTTTTTCCATTTCTTTGTGTCTTCCTCAATTTCTTTCATGAGCAGTTTATAGTTTTCTGAGTTCAGGTTCTTTGCCTCTTTGGTTAGGTTTATTCCTAGGTATCTTATGGTTTGGGGTGCAATTGTAAATAGGATCGACTCCTTAATTTCTCTTTTTTCTTTCTTGCTGTTGGATATAGAAATGCAACTGATTTCTGTGTATTGATTTTATATCCTGCCACTTTATTGAATTCCTTTATAAGTTCTAGCAGTTTTGGAGTGGACTCTTTTGGGTTTCCGACATAAAGTATCATGTCATCTGCAAAGAGTGAGAGTTTGTCTTCTTTGCCAATTTGGATGCATTTTATTTCTTTCTGTTGTCTGATTGCTGAGGCTAGGACTTCTGGTACTAATTTGAATAGCAGTGGTGATGGTGTTCATCCCTGCCATGTTCTTGACCTTAGGGGAGAAGCTCTCAGTTTTCCCCCACTGAAAATGATAACTGCTGTGGGTTTTTCATAGATGGCTTTGATGATATTGATGAATGTACCCTCTATCCCTACACTTGGAAGAGTTTTGATCAAGAAAGGATGCTGTACTTTGTCAAATGCTTTTTCAGCATCTATTGAGAGTGTCATATGGTTCTTGTTATTTCTTTCATTAATGTATTGTATCACATCGATTGATTTGCAGGTGTTGAACCAAACTTGCAGCCCAGGAATAAATCCCACTTGTCATGGTGAATAATCCTTTTAATGTACTATTGGATCCTATTGGCTAGTATTTTGGTGAGATCCAAGTTCATCAGGGATATTGGTTTGTAATTCTCCTTTTTGCTACGGTCTTTGTCTGGTTTTGGGATCAAGATAATGCTGGCCTCATAAAATGAGTTTGGAAGTTTCCCTTCCATTTCTATTTTTTGGAACAGTTTTAGGAGAATAGGTATTAATTCTTCTTCAAATGTTTGTTAGGAAGACATCTGGCCCTGGGTTCTTATTTGTTGGGAGATTTTTGATGACTGCTTCAATCTTCTTACTGGTTATGGGTCTTCTGGTTTTCTCTTTCTGGTTCAGTTTTGGTAGTTTATATGTCTGAAAGAATGCATCCATTTCTTCCAGATTGTCTAATTTGCTGGCATATATTTACTCATAATATGGTCTTATAATTGTTTGTATTTCTTTGGTGTTGGTTGTGATCTCTCCTCTTTCATTCATGATTTTATTAACGTGGGTCCTTTCTCTTTTCTCTTTTGATAAGTCTGGCCAGGGGTTTATCAATCTTACTAATTCTTTCAAAAAACCAACTCCTAGTTTCATTGATTTGTTCCGCTGTTCTTTTGGTTTCTATTTCATCGATTTCTGCTCTGATCTTTATGATTTCTCTTCTCCTGCTGGGTTTAGCCTTTCTTTGCTGTTCTTTTTCCAGGTCCTTTAGGTAGAGGGTTAGGTTGTGTATTTGAGACTTTTCTTGTGTCTTGAGAAAGGCTTGTATTGCTATATAATTTTCTCTCAGGACCACCTTTGCTGTGTCCCAAAGATTTTGAACAGTTGTGTTTTCATTATCATTTGTTTCCATGAGTTTTAAAAATTCTTCTTTAATTTCCTGGTTGACCCATTCATTTTTTAGTAGGATGATCTTTAGCCTCCATGTATATGAGCTCTTTCCAACTTTCTTCTTGTGATTGAGTTCTAGTTTCAAAGCACTGTGGTCTGAAAATATGCAGGAAATAGCCCCAATCTTTTGGTATCAGTTGAGACCTGACTTCTGACTCAGGATGTGATCTATTCTGGAGAATGTTCCATGACCACTAGAGAAGAATGTGTTTTCTGTTGCTTTGGGAAGGAATGTTCTGAATATATCTGTATGTTCCATCTGGTCCAGTGTGTCATTTTAGACCTTTATTTCCTTGTTGATCTTTTGCTTGGATGATCTGTCCATTTCAGTGAGGGGGTGTTAAAGTTCCCTACTATTAATATATTATTGTCAATGTGTTCCTTTGATTTTGTTATTAATTGGTTTATATAGTTGGCTGCTCCCATGCCAGGGCATAGATATTTAAAAATGTTAGATCTTCCTTGAGGATAGACCCTTTAAATATGATACAGTGTCCTTCCTCAGCTCTTTTTTTAAAAATTTATTTTTTATTTTCAACATAACAGTATTCATTATTTTTGCACAACACCCAGTGCTCCATGCAATCCATGCCCTCTATAATATCCACCACCTGGTACCCCGACCTCCCACCCCCACCCCCACCCATTCAAACCGCTCAGATTGTTTTTCATAGTCCATAGTCTCTCATGGTTCACCTCCCCTTCCAATTTCCCTCAACTCCCTTCTCCTCTCCATCTCCCCTTGTTCTCCATGTTACTTGTTATGCTCCACAAATAAGTGAAACCATATGATAATTGACTCTCTCTGCTTGACTTATTTCACTCAGCATACTCTCTTCCAGTCCCGTCCATGTTGCTACAAAAGTTGGGTATTCGTCCTTTCTGATGGAGGCATAATACTCCATAGTGTATATGGACCACATCTTCCTTATCCATTCGTCCATTGAAGGGTATCTTGGTCCTTTCCACAGTTTGGCGACCGTGGCCATTGCTGCTATAAACATTGGGGTACAGATGGCCCTTCTTTTCACAACATCTGTATCTTTGGGGTAAATACCCAGGAGTGCAATGGAAGGGTCATAGGGAAGCTCTATTTTTAATTTCTTGAGGAATCTCCACACTGTTCTCCAAAGAGGCTGCACCAACTTGCATTCCCACCAACAGTGGAAGAGGGTTCCCTTTTCTCCACATCCTCTCCAACACATGTTGTTTCCTGTCTTGCTAATTTTGGCCATTCTAACTGGTGTAAGGTGGTATCTCAATGTGGTTTTAATTTGAATCTCCCTGATGGCTAGTGATGATGACCATTTTTTCATGTGTCTGATAGTCATTTGTATGTCTTGATGGGAGAAGTGTCTGTCCATATCTTCTGCCCATTTTTTGATATGATTTTCTGTTTTGTGTCTGTTGAGTTTGAGGAGTTCATTAAAGATCCTGGATATCAACCTTTTGTCTGTACTGTCATTTGCAAATATCTTCTCCCATTCCGTGGGTTGCCTCTTTGTTTTGTTGACTGTTTCCTTGGCTGTGCAGAAACTTTTGAATTTGATGAAGTTCCAAAAGTTCATCTTCGCTTTTGTTTCCTTTGCGTTTGGAGACATATCTTGAAAGAAGTTGCTGTGGCTGATATCGAAGAGATTACTGCCTATGTTCTCCTCTAGGATTCTGATGGATTCCTGTCTCACATTGAGGTCTTTTATCCATTTTGAGTTTATCTTTGTGTACGGTGTAAGAGAATGGTCGAGTTTCATTCTTCTACATATAGCTGCCCAGTTTTCCCAGCACCATTTATTGAAGAGACTGTCTTTTCTCCACTGTATATTTTTTCCTGTTTTGTCGAAGATTAATTGACCATAGAGTTGAGGGTCCATATCTGGGCTCTCTACTCTGTTCCACTGGTCTATGTGTCTGTTTTTATGCCAGTACCATGCTGTCTTGGTGATCACAGCTTTGTAGTAAAGCTTGAAATCAGGTAACATGATGCCCCCATTTTATTTTTGTTTTTCAACATTTCCTTAGTGATTCAGGGTCTCTTCTGATGAATATGGATGCTAAGATTCTCAACAAGATCCTAGCAAACAGGATCCAAAAGCACATTAAAAGGATTATCCTCCATGACCAGGTGGGATTCATCCCTGGGCTACAAGGATGGTTCAACATTCGCAAATCAATCAATGTGATAGAACAAATTAATAAGAGAAGAGAGAAGAACCACATGGTACTCTCAATTGATGCAGAAAAAGCATTTGACAAAATCCAGGATTTGTTCCTGCTTAAAACGCCTCAAAGTATAGGGATAGAGGGAACATTCCTGAACTTCATCAAATCTATCTATGAAAGACCCACAGCAAATATCATCCTCAATGGGAAAAAGCTTGCGTCCTTCCTGTTGAGATCAGGAACACGACAAGGATGCCCACTCTCACCACTCTTGTCCAACATAGTATTAGAAGTTCTAGCAACAGCAATCAGACAACAAAGGGAAATAAAAGGTACCCAAATTGGTAATGAAGAAGTCAAACTCTCTCTCTTTGCAGATGACATGATTCTTTATATGGAAAACCCAAAGGACTCCACCCCCAAACTACTAGAACTCATACAGCAATTCAGCAACGTGGCACGATACAAAGTCAATGTACAGAAATCAGTGGCTTTCTTATACACTAATAATGAAAATACAGAAAGGGAAATTAGAGAATTGATTCCATTTACTATAGCACCAAGAACCATAAGATACCTGGGAATAAACCGAACCAAAGAGGTAAAGGATCTGTACTCGAGGAACTACAGAACACTCATGAAAGAAATTGAAGAAGACACAAAAAGATGGAAGACCACTCCATGCTCTTGGATCGGAAGAATAAACATTGTTAAAATGTCTATACT
>NC_081558.1:95385550-95399493 GCF_022355385.1 Mustela nigripes
ATCTTCTTGTTGGACAGACCCTTTGAGTATGATATAGTGTCCTTCCTCATCTCTTATTATAGTCTTTGGCTTAAAATCTAATTGATCTGATATAAGGATTGCCACTCCTGCTTTCTTCGGATGTCCATTAGCATGGTAAATTCTTTTCCACCCCCTCACTTTAAATCTGGAGGTGTCTTCGGGCTTAAAATGAGTTTCTTGGAGGCAACATATAGATGGGTTTTGTTTTTTTATCCATTCTGTTACCCTGTGTCTTTTGACAGGGGCATTTAGCCCATTCACATTCAGGGTAACTATTGAGAGATATGAATTTAGTGCCATTGTATTGCCTGTAAGGTGACTGTTACTGTATATGGTCTCTGTTCCTTTCTGATCTACCACTTGTAGGCTCTCTCTTTGCTTAGAGGACCCCTTTCAATATTTCCTGTAGAGCTGGTTTGGTATTTGCAAATTCTTTCAGTTGTTGTTTGTCCTGGAAGCTTTTAATCTCTCCTTCTATTTTCAATGATAGCCTAGCTGGATATAGTATTCTTGGCTGCATGTTTTTCTCGTTTAGTGCTCTGAAAATATCATGCCAGCTCTTTCTGGACTGCCAGGTCTCTGTGGATAAGTCAGCTGCCAATCTAATATTTTTACCATTGTATGTTACAGACTTCTTTTCCCGGGCTGCTTTCAGGATTTTCTCTTTGTCATTGAGACTTGTAAATTTTACTATTAGGTGACGGGGTGTGGGCCTATTCTTATTGATTTTGAGGGGCATTCTCTGAACCTCCTGAATTTTGATGCTCGTTCCCTTTGCCATATTGGGGAAATTCTCCCCAATAATTCTCTCCAGTATACCTTCTGCTCCCCTCTCACTTTCTTCTTCTACTGGAATCCCAATTATTCTAATGTTGTTTCGTCTTCTGGTGTCACTTATCTCTCGAATTCTCCCCTCGTGGTCCAGTAGCTGTTTGTCCCTCTTTTGATCAGCTTCTTTATTCTCTGTCATTTGGTCTTCTATATCACTAATTCTTTCTTCTGCCTCATTTATCCTAGCAGTTAGAGCCTCCATTTTTGATTGCACCTCATTAATAGCTTTTTTGATTTCACCTTGGTTAGATTTTAGTTCTTTCATTTCTCCAGAAAGGGCTTTTATATCTCTCGAGAGGGTTTCTCTAATATCTTCCATGCCTTTTTCGAGCCTGGCTAGAACCTTGAGAATTGTCATTCTGAACTCTAGATCTGACATATTACCGATGTCTGTATTGATTAGGTCCCTAGCCTTCGGTACTGCCTCTTGTTCTTTTTTTTGTGTTGAATTTTTACGTCTTGTCATTTTGTCCAGATAAGACTAAATGAAGGGGCAAGTAAAATACTAAAAGGGTGGCAACAACCCCAGGAAAATATGCTTTAACCAAATTAGAAGAGATCCAAAATCGTGAGTGGGGAGAAAGGGGATAAAAAGAGGTTCAAAAAGGAAGAAAGAAAAAAAAAAAAAAAAAACAAAAAGAAAAGAAAAAAAAAAGAAAAGAAAAGAAAAGAATTTTTTAAAAAAAGAATACACCTAAGAAAAATGTAAAAAAGAAAAAATATATATATTAGATAAACTAGTATAAAATCGTTAAAAAAGAAAAAGGTAACAGTTAAAAAAAATTTACCCGAAGGCGAGAAAAAAAAAAAATGAAAAAGAAAAAATTAAATTAACTGCAAGACTAAAAAAATCACAGGAAAAAAGCCATGAGTTCCATGCTTGGCTTTCTCCTCCTCTGGAATTCTGCTGCTCTCCTTGGTATTGAAACCGCACTCCTTGGTAGGTGAACTTGGTCTTGGCTGGATTTCTTGTTGATCTTCTGGGGGAGGGGCCTGTTGTAGTGATTCTCAAGTGTCTTTGCCCCAGGCGGAATTACACCGCCCTTACCTGGGGCTGGGGTGAGTAATCCGCTGGGGTTTGCTTTCAGGAGCTTTTGTTCCCTGAGCGCTTTCCGTAGAGTTCCAGAGGACGGGAATACAAATGGCGGCCTCCTGGTCTCCGGCCCGGAGGAGCCGAGAGCCCAGGGCCGCACTCCTCAGTGCGCGCTCGGAGAACCGCGCCCAGTTACTCCCGTCTGCCTGACCTCCGGCCGCGCTCCGAGCTCACCGAGCCTGCGACCGGTTCAAGGTAACACGGAGCTGTGAGCTTATTGTCGGCTCTGTCTCTGTAGCCGGCTTTCCCGTTCCAATACCCGCAAGCTCTGCGACACTCAGACACCCCCGATCCTTCTGTGACCCTGCGGGACCTGAGGCCACGCTGACCCCGCGTGGGCTTTGCCCCGGTTTAGCCTCTGGAGCGATGTCCCTCAGCGGAACAGACTTTTAAAAGTCCTGATTTTGTGCACGGTTGCTCCGCTGCTTGCCAGGAGCCGGCCCCTCCCCCCGGGGTCTATCTTCCCGTCGCTTTGGATTCACTTCTCCGCCGGTCCTACCTTTCAGAAAGTGGTTGTTTTTCTGTTTCCAGAATTGCTGTTCTTCTTCTCTTCGATCTGCCGATGGATTTTCAGGTGTTTGCAATCTTTAGATAAGCTATCTAGCTGATCTCCGGCTAGCTGAAGCAGTCTCAGCTTGCTACTTCTCCGCCATCTTGACTCCTCCTGCCTCTCCTTCTGTTTTCAATGATAGCCTAGCTGGATATAGTATTCTTGGCTGCATGTTTTTCTCATTTAGTGCTCTGAATATATCATGCCAGTACTTTCTGCCCTTCCAGGTCTCTGTGGATAGATCTGCTGCCAATCTGATATTTCTATTGTTGTATTTCACAGACCTCGTTTCCAGAGCTGCTTTCAGGATTTTTCTCTTTATCTCTGAGATTTGTAAGTTTTGCTATTAGATGATGGGGTGTTGACCTATTTTTTTAAAAAATTATTTTTATTAACATATAATGTATTATTTGCCCCAGGGGTAGAGGTGTCTGAATCGTCAGGCTTACACACTTCACACCACTCACCATATCACATACTATCCCCAATGTACATAACCCAACCACCCTCTCCACATCCCCTCTCCCCCCAGCAACCCTCAGTCTGTTTTGTAAGATTAAGAGTCTCTTATGGTTTGTCTCCCTCCTGATCCCATCTTGTTTCATTTTTCCTTTCCTACCCACTAACCCCCCCCACTCTGCCTCTCAAATTATACTGAGCAAAATAAGTCAATCAGAGAAAGACACTTATCATATGATCTCCTCGATATGAGGAATTTGAAAGGAGTTGACCTATTGTTATTGATTTTGAGGGAAGTTCTCTGTGCCTCCTGGATATTAATGCCCATTTCCTTCCCTAAATTAGGGAATTTCTCCAATATACCTTCTGCTCATCTCTCTCTTTCTTCTTCTTCTGGGACCCCAATTATTCTAATATTTCATCTTATGGTATCGTTTATCTGTCAAATTCTCCCCTTGTGATCCAGTATTCGTTTATCTCTCTTTTATCAGCTTCTTTATTCTCCATCATTTGGTCTTCTATATCACTAATTCTCTCTTCTGCCTCATTTATCCTAGCAGTGAGAGCCTCCATTATTGAGAGTACCTCATTAATAGTCTTTTTAATTTTGACATGGTTAGATTTTAGTCCTTCATTTCTCCATCAGGGGATTCTCTAGTATCTTCTATGCTTTTTTCAAGCCCAGCTAGTATCTGTATAATCATCATTCTGAACTCTAGTTCTGACATCTTACTAATGTCCATATTGATTAGGCCCCTGGCAGTGGTACTGCCGCTTGTTCTTTTTTGTTGAGGTGAGTTTTTCCATTTTGTCATTTTGTTTAGAGAAGAATAGATGAATGGGAGAACAAAATCCTAAAAGGGAAACAACAATCACAGAAAAATATACACTAACCAAATCAGAAGAGACCCTAAACTGGGGGAAAGAAAGGGAGAAAAAGAAAAAAGAAAAAAAGAATATGATCAGGCTGGTGAATAGGACAGAGCCACATACTAGATTTTGAGTATATTTTGGTCTGTTAGAATAAACTGCCTCCTAAAATTTTAAAGAAAGAAAAAATTTTTATATACACAAAAATAAGGGTAAATATGATGATGAGAATGGATTATGACTGTAAAGAGGAAAATTAAAAAAAATTTAAAAAGGATGATAAGAAGCTAGTTGAAAAAAGAAAGAAAAAAATTAAAAAATAATAAAGGAGAGAATGTTATCATTCAGGAGACTTAAACAAAGCCATACACTAGATTTGGGGTATATTTTGGTCTGTTAGAACAAACTGTCTCCCAAAATTTTAAGGAAAGAAAATATTATATGTAATAAAGTAAAATACAACAAAGGGATAGAATATGACTGTAAAAATGAAAATTAATATCCAAGATCTATAAAGAACCTCTCAAACTCAATACCCAAAACAACACCCAAAAAGCATAATGAAATAAAACAATGGGCAGAAGACATACAAATAGCTAGCAGACATACGAAAAAAATGTTCATCATCACTAGCCATCAGGGAAATTTAAATCAAAACTGCATTGAGATACCACCTAACACCAGTTAGAATGGCAAAAATTAACAAGGCAAGAAACAACAAATGTTGGTGAGGCTGTGGAGAAAGGGGAACCCTCTTACACTGTTGGTGGGACTGCAAGTTGGTGAAGTCACTTTGGAAAACAGCATGGAGGTTCATCAAAAAATTAAAAATAGAGCTACCCTATGACCTGCCAATTACACTACTGGTTACTTACCCCAAAATACAGATGTAGTGAAAAGAAGGGCCATATGTTTCCCAATGCTCATAGCAGGAATGTCCACAGTAGCTGAACTCTGGCAAGAACTGAAATGGTCTTCAATAGATGAATGAATAAAGAAGATGTGGTCCATCTATACAATGGAATATTACTCAGCCATCAGAAATGTTGAATACCCAACTTTTGTATCAACGTGGATGGGACTTGAGGAGATTATGCTGAGTGAAATAAGTCAAGTAGAGAGAATCAATTATCATATGGTTTCACTGACTTGTGGAACATAAGGAATAACATGGAGGACATTAGGAGAAGGAAAGGAAGAGTGAAGTGGGGGAAATCAGAGGCAGAGATGAATCATAAGAGACTGTGGATTCTGAGAAACAAACTGAGGGTTTTAGAGGAGAGGGGAGTGGGGGGATGGGTATGCCTGGTGGCAGGTATTATGGAGGGCAGGTATTGCATGGAGCACTGGGTGTTATACATAAACAATGAATCTTGGAACATTACATCGAAAACTAAATGTATTGTATGGTGACTAACATAACACAATAAAAAAAAGAAAAAATATTTAAGCAATAAAAAAAAACCCAAAAATAGTTTAAAAAAGGAATTGATCAGATAAGATCTTGGCAAAAATAGGAAAGAAGAAAAATTTGAAAAATAGAAAAAAAATTAAAAAAATTAACTTTGAAAGACTAAAGAATCATGGGGAAAAAGCCATGAATTCTATGTGCTGTATTCCCTAAGAGATAGTTTTGCAGTTCTCATTGATCGGTGAACTTGGTCTTGGCTGGATGCTCTTGCTGATCTTGTGGGGGAGTGATATGTTGCACTGATTCTCAAATGTCTTTGCCAGAGGTGGAACTGCACCACCCCTGCAAGGCGCTAGGCTAAGTAATCTGCTCAGGTTTGCTCTGGGAGCTTTTATTCCTTAAATGCTTTCTGTAGCTTTGGAGGATGGGAATGAAAATGGCAGCTTCCCAATCTCCAGACCCAGAGGACCCAAAAGCCTGGGGCCCCACTCTTTAGTGCGCCCACAGAGAAAAGCAGTCACTCCAGTCTCCTTGGTCTCTGGCCGCACTCCATGCTCACCCAGCCTGTGACCAAGTATTTATATCTCAGGAGCATGGCCCCATTTGGAGTCTCCAAACCCAGCAGATTCCTGCCACGCGCTCCTGTGCTGCTTCTCCTGGAGGAGGAAGGTGAGTCTCCTGTTTCCTGCTGCTTGTGGGGTCCCTGCTCAAAGAATAGTGGCCTGAATGTGCCTCAGATCATGGTTTAAGGTAACCCTGACCTGAGAGCTCACTCCTTGGCTCTGTCTCTGTAGCCGGGTTTCCTGCTCCGATACCTGGGAGCTCTACCACACTTAGACACACCTGGTCTTTCTGTGACCCCACAGGTCCTGAGACCACACTGTCCCTGCAAGGGATCCACCCCCCACTTAGCCACTGGAGCGACATCCCTCAGTGGAGCAGACTTCTAAAAGTTCCAATTTTGTGCTCTGCTTCTACTGCTTGCTGGGAGCTGGCCCAATCCCTGTGGTCTCTCTTCCCATATATCGCTTCAGATTAACTTCTCTGCACATTCTACCTTCCAGAAAGTGGTCGATTTTCTGTTCCTAGAATTGCTGCTCTTCTTCTCTTCTCTTTGATCTTCCATTGAGTTTGTAGGTGTTGAGAATGGTTTATAACTATCTAGCTGAATTCCTGGGACCAGATGAAATTTAGGTCTCCTACTCCTCCACTATCTTGCTACTTCCCTGGGTTTGATGACTCTAAAAACCCTTCATCCTAGAGGGAGTTGGGAAAATCTTGGATATGGTGAAGTGGAGAGAGTCGCTGGGGTGGGTGAGCCCTGAGCAAGGTGATAGGGGATGTCTGCCCTCACCTTGGCTGGTGGAAAGACTGTCAAGGCTTTCCTCACTCCTGAAAGCCTAGGAAGGTCAGGTGGCTTGTGGCAGGGAGTGGCCTGAGGCACTGGTCCATATACAGGGGATTATGCCTGGAGCCCTGTGGAGTGCTGCCTACCAGATCTGCCCAGAAAGAGTCTCTGAAACTAGCTCCACCCCATGTGGAACCCACCCCATGCAGAATCTCCTGAGCATAATCTCTCAATAAGCCTGGGGGCAGAGGCTGCTAGTTGCCTTCAGTATCCACTCTCCACTTATTCCACAGCAGTATGACCTGTGGTTGGATGCATGCCTGTACAAATGGGAGGCTACATTTCTCAGCTTCCCTTGCAAGGGACAACCTTATCACTAAGTTCTCACCAATGGGCTGTGAGCACAAAGTGAGACCTGTGCTGGTAAATGTTTAACAGTCACCTCTTCAGGAAAATAAAGTCCCGATTGCAACTTTTGCCAGTTTTCATGGTGTAAATACTCACACCACAGCTTATTTCAAGCTGGGAATATGAATGGGGGAGATATGCACAATTATCTCTTGGAACCATTGGGATCAGGCTTGGTACATTATTGGAGCAACTTCTGGCTCAGGCCCTCAAAGGGCACAGGCATGCCCTGCTTTCTCCCTACCCCTCCATGCTGGCTGGAATGCAGACATGACAGCCATCTGTGCCAAGCAGGTGAGGACAACACTCCAGGTATGGCAGACCCACAAGACAGAAAGAACTTGGGCCCCTCCTTGCTGGAACTATCCTGGGCACAATGACCCTAAATGGGCAGTAACTAACTTAGCTCTTGCTTCAGGAAGTGGCCTGTAAGTTACCCTGACTTTCCTGTAGCTGGTAGAAGTCTTGTTGGCACAACATGCCTGCATGGCCATTTGAAAGTTGCATCAAAATAAAAACAAAACCAAATAAACAAACCACTCCCCCAAACTGCCTGCCCTTTGGACCAATGACTACTTTTTCTAGAAATAATGCCAAAGTAAATTGAGACACACATAAAGATGTGTTATGAGATACCCATTATAATGTTATCTATGGTAGCATTAAATCAGTAGGGAATTTTAATATTAAATTGTGATATAGTCATAAGATAGAATGGTATGTATTTGGGGTTGCAATGAGGTGCAAGGAACTGAAAATGTGACTATCATGGTTTTAACAGGTTGGGGTTTATTTATCAGCCAATAACAGTAAGTCCAATTGGAGGCAATTCTAGGCTGACGCGACACCCCATACCACTAAGAACTCAGCATACCATTAAGAACTCAGACTCCATCTGGTTTCCTGCTTTAACTCCTGTTCTTTTTTTTTTTTTTTTAAGATTTTATTTCTTTGAGAGAGCAGAGCAAGAGAGAGAACACATGAGCATGGGGGAGGGGTAGAAGAAGAGGGAGAAGCAGACTCCCTGAGGTAGCAGGGAGCCTGATATGGGGCTTGATCCCAGGATCCCAAGATCATGACTTGAGACAAAGGCATATGCTTAACTAACTGCATCCTTATGGTCACAAGATGGTTGGTCACCTCCAGGTATGACTTTACCATTCCAGTAAAAAAAAAAAAAAGGAGTAAAGGCAGAAAGGCATGAATATGTCTATACCTTTTTATAAACTTTACCAGAAGGCTCACTCAGTGAGTTCTGCTTTCATCCATTGGCCAGAACTGTGTCATATGGCCATCTCAGATGCTGAGGTGTCTGGGAAGGTAAACATTTTTGGCTTCCCAGGTTTTTTTTTCTTTTTTTTTTAAACTTTCCCTCTCTCTCTTTTTTTAATTAAAAAAAAAATCATCTCCTATCCTATCCATCCATCCCCACCCCCACTCACCTGCCCTCTGGTAACTATCAATTTGTTTTCCATAATTAAGAGTCTGTTTTTTGGTTTCTTTCTGTTCCCCACCACCTCCTTTTACCTTTGCTCATTTGTTTTGTTTCTTAAATTCCATATATGAATGAAATCATATGATACTTGTCTCTTTCTGACTGACTTATTTCTCTTAGCATTATACTCTCTGGCTTTATCCATGTTGTTGCAAATGGCAAGATTCCATTCTTTTTGATGACTGAGTAATATTCCATTCTATGTATATACCACATCTTCTTTATCCATTTTTCAGTCATTGGCCACTTGGGCTACTTCCGTAATTTTGCTGTTATAAATGATGCTGCAGTAAACACAGGGGTGCATGTATCTCTTTGAATTGGTGTTTTGTATTCCCAGGTTTTTTTTAACAAGGAAGTTAAGGGAGTAGGAGATCATCAAAGCAAATGGCTGTTGAGTAGCTAATCCACTGTGTCTGTCACAACAAAGCAGAATTTAGAAATAATTTTGCAATGTAAAGTTTGGTAAAACAACAACAACAGCAACAGAACACTGGATACAAAACTGTAGCCACAATATTATTCCAATTTTTGATTTGTATTTCCATGATGCCAAATGATATTGAGCATTGTTTCATGTGTCTGTTGGCCATTTGGATGTCTTCTTTGAAGAAATGTCTATTTATGTCTTCTGCCCATTTCTTGAATGGATTTTTTTGTTTTTTTGGAAGTTGAATTTAATAAGTTCTTTATAGATTTTGGATACTAGCCCATTATCTCGTAAGACATTTGTAAATATCTTTTCCCATTCCCTAGGTTGCCTTTTAGTTTTGTTGACTGTTTCCTTTGCCATGCAAAAGCTTTTTACCCTGATGAAGTCTCAATAGTTCAGTTTTGGTTTTGTTTCTCTTGCCTTTGGAGACATGTCTAGCAAGAAGTTGCTGTGGCCTGACTGTACCACAGATCACAGTTTAAGGTAACCCTGAGGTGAGAGCTCACTCCTCAGCTCCATCTCTGTCATTAGCTTCCTTGCTTTGATATCTGGTTAGCTCTGCCACACTCAGATACCCCTGATCTTTCTGTGACCCCACGGGACCTGAGACTACACTGTCCCCATGAGGGCTACACCCCCTCTTAGCCTCTGGAGTGACGTCCCTCAGTGGAGCTGACTTCTAAATGTTCAGATTTTATGCTCCATTGCTCTACCACTTGCCACGAGCCAGCCCCTCCCCACCATGTGGTCTATTCTTCTGTTGCTTTGGATTCACTTCTCCACATGTCCTACATTTCAGAAAGTGGTCGATTTTTTGTTTCTAGAATTGCTGCTCTTCTCTTCAATCTCCTGTTGGGTTTGTAGGTGTTTGGAATGGTTTGATAAATATCTAGCTGAACTCCTGTGACCTGATGTCATCTCAGTCTGCTACTCTTCTGCCATCTTGACTCCTCAATCACCTTTACTTCTTTTGCCACTCCTAATCTTCACCTCTGGCAATGGCCAATCTATTCTCTATTTCTACAAGTTCAGTTTTTTTTTAGATTCCTCATTCAAGTGACAGCATACAGTATTTGCCTTTCTCTGACTTATTTTGCTTGACATAATGCTAAGCTTCATCCATGTTGTTGCAAATGGGAGAATGTCCTTTTATGGCAGAATAGTATTCCATTGCCATACAGATCTCCCTAACTTATAATAGAGTTAGGCCCCAATAATCCCACTGTAAATTGAAAATACTATAGTTGAGAATGCACATAATACACTTTACCTACAGAATATCACAGTTAGCTTAGGCTGCCTTAAATTTAAATAGCCTAAAGTTGGGCAAATCATCTAAAACGAAGCCTGTTTTATAATAAAGTTTTGAATGTCTTATGTAATTTATTGAGTTTTATACTGAAAGTCAGAAACAGGATAGTTGTAAGGGTGCAGAATGGATGTAAGTGTATCAGTTGTTCACCCTTGTGATGCTGTGGTTCAGCATCACGAGAGAGGACTGTACCACACATGGCTAGTCTGGGAGAATATACAAATACAAAATTCAAAATACTGTTTCTACTGAATGCATATTGCTTTTGCACCATCATGAAGTTGAAAAATTGTAAGTTGAACCATCATAAGTTGGGGACTGTCTGTATATACCACACTTGCTTTATCCATATATCTGCTAATGGACATGTGGATTGTTTCCATCTTTCATTCCATCATTGTACATAATGATGCAATGAACATCATTGTAGCTGTCTTTGAGATAATAATTTTGTTTCCTTCAGGTAAATACTCAGAAGTGGAATTGCTGGATCATATGGTAGTTATATTTTTAATTTTTTGAGGTTTACTTTTTTTAATCATAGAACAAATCTGGGAGAATATATATGAAAACATTAAGGGACCATTTTGGTGATTTTAAAGTGCCCCCCTTTCTTTCTCTCTCTCTGTATCTTCCTCTCTCTCTATCTTCTACCTTTAGATCAAAAGGAATTTTTTCTTTAAATCTCAAACAGGCAAATCATCATCTAACAAAAACCCTGAGGCCACTGACTTTCTCAGACTCATGGTCTGCTGGACTGTGAGACAGTGACCCTGAGCATTAACATTTTTAGGAGCTGGGGCTGGTCTGGGGGATTCCTAGAAGACTTCTCCTGTCACTTCTACCCCGGGCTGTTCCAGGAGCCGTCTCTTAGAACTTCACCCCTCTGTCCTGGCCACGGAACTTATATGCTCCTACAGAAAGATCTCACACAAATCTGTAAGCTGTCACTAAATCAGAGGGAATGGGACTCCTGTGTCTCCCTGGGAGGTAGGGGCATTGGACCCTGGGGAGAGGGAATGAGCCCAGGGATGTTCTCCAAGGCAAGTGGAGAAATTTGAAGACTAGGAATGAGGAAAGCAGGCAGGCAATGGGTTGCCCTTCTGGCTTTGTCTGGGGCTACCTCTAGCTGAATGAGTGAAGGGAACAGCAGGAGGGGAGGTGAGTGGGTATTGCATCAGGGTTGGAGATCAGGGTTTCTTGGAGTCTCAGGAGAAAGGGGAAAACAGTAAGAGTGAGACAAAGAAGTCACACTCATTGAGCATGTCTCTATGTTGCATTATGTTCTCTGCTTCTCATCCAATTCTTAAAGCAGCATCTTATATCAATGCCACATATAGACCATCCAAGGCAGCAGAAACGTGGACTGCGTGCTTTAGAGTGGCACCGCCTGGGCCCAAGTTCCCTACCCATAAGTAGTATGACTTGGAAAGTTGCTGAAGTGCCTTGTGCCTCAGTTTCCTCTCTATAAATGGCATAACAATGGGATTTACAGCATAGGATTGCTAATAAAATCAAGTGAATTAATACATGTAAAAAGCCCAAACCAAGTGTGGCTTGTACTAAAGCCTCAATAAAGTGTCAAGTTCTAGTAATACAAAGTTTTTGTACAGATCCCAAGAAGTAATTTATATAAATAACAAGTCCATGGAATGCATCCAATAAATGCACTTACTTTGATAGTTATAATATTGCTTCATTTGCTCCTGTATTAGATACATGAGGACAAGGAGGCCTGGACTAGTGCGAAGGGAATCTCCAAAGGTCACACAGTGAGAGTGGGACAAATCTGGGACCTGAGTGCAGGTTTCCTGGATTCTAGCAAAAACCAAGATATATATATAGCAAACTTCCCTGGAAAACTTAAAGAAGGGAATTTAGCAAAGCATCTGGGGACATTAGGCCCACACCATTCCCAGGGTAGAAAATGGGCCTTAGGAAAGGCTGAGAAGGCACTTGCCAGCATGTGAACCCTTCCTTTCATGAGGTCTCCCCCCAGTATCCCCTTAGCCTTAGGTGGCCTTTCCCTGGGGACAGACCAGGTGTCTTTGAGCATCCCAGAGCTGGTCTCTCTGGAATGAAAGGAATGCTTCTTACTGCACTTGGGTCCCCTGAGCAGGCACTGACTTTTGTTCTCCATATCCTGTTGTCTTGGACTCAGCCCTAGCTGCCAGGCATTGGCTCAGTTGACAGTTCCAGAGCCCCACCACCTGGCCTTTCTCAGTAGCCTGCCCAGGAAGCCAGGTGGAAAGTAAAATTCAGCACCCATAGGCATCAAAAGCACCAAACTAATGTTGAGCAAGATAGCACTGGAGAAGCTGGGGTCTGCCCTCAGCCCTGGCTCTAGTGCCTGTGCCTGCTCAGGGCCGATGGCATGACCAACCTTCTCTTATGGGGTGCACAGCCACATAATGTGTGGTCACAGGGCTGTCATACAGAGTTTCCATCATCTCTAGGGGTCCGGGGCAGTATCTGAGGTTGGTTAGGCCAGGCCCAAGATGATTTTGGGTTGAGGAATAAAAACAAATGTGGCATGAAACTGTTTTCTTAGCACTTTGAGAAGCTGATTAGAGACCCAATGTTTGACCCAAATGAAGAGTACCAGATTATCCAAGGCAGTCTGGCATTCAGCCAAAGTTATACCGACTTTGTGTGGCCCCAGGGGTTAGCCCATCCTAGCCAGTGCTGATTGGTATTGGGTCATCATCAGAATTCCCAGAATGTTGGGGCGAATACTAAGAGAGGCCCTTTATGATGACAAGATGACGACCCCAAGGTTGAGTGACTCCTGATTCTGTTTCTGAGATTCTAGTATTAAGACCAGCCCTGAGCTCTGGCTGTTCAACCTGAGGAACACACACGAGCATGGCGGGGTTCTAGAAGCAGAACGTTAACATGACTCATCTTCCTAAAGTATCATATATGGCTAGAGATAACAGGTAGATAATAAAAAACATGTTTTTTTTAAATTTATTTTTTATTTATTTTCAGCATAACAATATTCATTATTTTTGCACCACACCCAGTGTTCCATGCAATTCGTGCCCTCCATAATACCCACCACCTGGTACCCCAACCTCCCACCCCCCTGCCACTTCAAACCCCTCAGATTGTTTTTTCAGAGTCCATAGTCTTTCATGGTTCACCTCCCCTTCCAATTTACCCCAACTCCCTTCTCCTCTCCATCTCCCCTTGTTCTCCATGTTACTTGTTATGCTCCACAAATAAGTGAAACCATATGATAATTGCCTCTCTCTGCTTGACTTATTTCACTCAGCATAATCTCCTCCAGTCCCGTCCATGTTGCTACAAAAGTTGGGTATTCGTCATTTCCGATGGAGGCATAATACTCCATAGTGTATATGGACCACATCTTCCTTATCCATTCGTCTGTTGAAGGGCATCTTGGTTCTTTCCACAGTTTGGCGACCGTGGCCATTGCTGCTATATACATTGGGGTACAGATGGCCCTTCTTTTCACAACATCTGTATCTTTGGGGTAAATACCCAGGAGTGCAATGGAAGGGTCATAGGGAAGTTCTATTTTTAATTTCTTGAGGAATCTCCACACTGTTCTCCAAAGAGGCTGCACCAACTTGCATTCCCACCAACAGTGTAAGAGGGTTCCCCTTTCTTCATATCCCCTCCAACACATGTTGTTTCCTGTCTTGCTAATTTTGGCCATTCTAACTGGTGTAAGGTGATATCTCAT